>NC_049202.1:63728713-64016213 GCF_013347855.1 Anguilla anguilla | reverse complement strand
CAGCTCTTCCTTCCAGCCCACTCCAATATCAATTTACATGCATTCCCTTTTTCATTGGACTGTTTTGTGTGTGAGTGTGTGTGTGTGCACCTGTGTGTGTTTGTGTGTGTGCACCTGTGTGCATGTGTGTGCTTTTGTGTGTGTGTGTGTATGTATGCGTGTGTTTGTGTGTGTGTGTGTGCATGTGTATGCGTGCGTTTGTGTGTGTGCATGTGCATGTGTGTGTTTGTGTGTGTGTGCATGCATGTGTATGCGTGTGCTTGTGTGTGTGTGTGAGTGTGTGTGTGTGCATGTGTATGTGTGTGTTTGTGTGTGCACGTATATGTGTGTGTTTGTGTGTGCATGTATATGTGTGTGTGTGTGTGCATGTGTATATGTGTGTTTGTGTGTGTGCGTGTGTGTGTGCATGTATATGTGTGTGTTTGTGTGTGTTTGTGTGTGTGAGCATGTGTATGCGTGTGTTTGTGTGCGTATGTGTATGTGTGTGTTTGTGTGTGTGCATGTGTGTGCATGTGCATGTGTATGTGTGTGTGTGTGCATGTGTATGTGTGTGTTTGTGTGTGTGTGTGTGCATGTGTCTATCTGAGGACTATTAAATGATGCTGTAATTACAGGGCTGGCCTTGGTTCACAGGGGTGAAAGGGAACCCGGTTCGGCCACAGCCGGCAGTGTTAAGGCAGCTGGCGGATCCGTTTCAGGGTTCAGGAGTCTCTCTGGCTCCGCCCCGTTCGGAAAACGGCGATTAATTAAAGGGGCGCCGCTTCGTCTCCGAGCCTGAAGGCCCACGCCGCTTTCTCACGGGGGCACGAGCGCCGCGGCGTCCGTGGAGCACGCGAGCTCGGTCGGGGTACACCAGACGGGAGGCTACGCTCCGCCAGCTTCGCTCACGCAAAATGAACCGCTAACGCTACATTACAATCAGCCGATTCTTCAGAGCGGCGTTCATTATGCGAGCTCTGGGGGAGCGGACCCTTTCACACTGGAGTGAGTCACAGCCACATTCATCCGTGGAACAGTCAATCACCTTCATTCTGCACGTGATGTCAGCGCCGTCCCTCATTAATATTAAGCGTGGGGGTGAACCGCCCCCTTGACCCGGCCCTCCTCCCACAGGGTCCCAGAGGTCGCAGGTCGGGGTCAGTGGGAGGGCCCAGTGAGTCATAGAGAGAGGCGGACCCCCCAGAGGGACGTTAATGTCACTCACAAAGCCCTCCCACTCTCCCACTCACTCTCCCGCTCACTCTCCCCTCCACTCTCCCCTCCACTCTCCCCTCCACTCTCCTCTCCACTCCCGCCAGCGCCCGTTTCAATCCGGCAGGAGGGCCGGGTCATCCCGGGCAAAGGGCGCGGTTAAACAAAGCTCTGATCAATACGGATCATCAGAGAGAGGAGTCTGACTGCCTGTCGCGCCCAGGCGCGGAGAGCCAGCGCTGGAGAGGAACCAGAGAGTTACTGCTACCGCCGGACTGCCCGCTGCCCAGTCTGCCTGCTACCCAGTCTACCTGCTGCCCCGCCTGCCCTGTCCACACACTGCCCCGTCTGCCTGCTGCCCCACCTGCCCTGTCCACACACTGCCCCATCTGCCCCACCTGCCCGCTGCCCCATCTGCCTGCTGCCCCACCTGCCCTGTCCACATACTGCCCCGTCTGCCTGCTGCCCCACCTCTCCTGTCCACACACTGCTCCATCTGCCCGCTGCCCAGTCTGCCTGCTGCCCCACCTGCCCTGTCCACACACTGCCCCATCTGCCCCACCTGCCCGCTGCCCCGTCTGCCTGCTGCCCCACCTGCCCTGTCCACATACTGCCCAGTCTGCCCGCTGCCCCGTCTGCCTGCTGCCCCACCTCTCCTGTCCACACACTGCTCCATCTGCCCGCTGCCCAGTCTGCCTGCTGCCCCACCTGCCCTGTCCACACACTGCCCCGTCTGCCCCACCTGCCTGCTGCCCCATCTGCCCACTGCCCTGTCTGCCCACTTCCCTCACCCACACCTGTGCAGAAATGAGCGGCGAGAAGAGCTTTCAAGAGCAACAGGGTAAAATTACCCCCCCCACCCCCCCTTAAAAAAAAGCATCTTAGGATAAATCATGATTGCTCCGCCCACCATTGACACAAGTGTATTAGATTATTCATTTATTGGCTTGAGAGACTTTCCCTTATTGACTGTAGCTTCAAAGCTGTGCATTTCCACATGGTACAAAGCCATAATTACTGAAGGAATGTGTGCAATGTGTGTGTGTAGGTACAGTAACTCCAGAGCACAGTCTGTGTCAGTGGTAGCAGGTCTGCGTGTGTCAGTGGTAGCAGGTCTGGGTGTGTCAGTGGCAGCAGGTCTGGGTGTGTCAGTGGCAGCAGGTCTGGGTGTGCCAGTGGCAGCAGGTCTGGGTGTGCCAGTGGCAGCAGGTCTGGGTGTGCCAGTGGCAGCAGGTCTGGGTGTGCCAGTGGCAGCAGGTCTGGGTGTGTCAGTGCTACACACACAAGCCCCAGCACACTGCCACAACCAATGAGCTACACACACCCGCCCCCAACACACTGCCACAACCTATGAACAACAGACAGAGAGAGAGAGTGCAGCCCCCCACCAAAAGAATACACAGCTCAAGAACCTATTACCAGTTATTACATTACTTTCCCCTGCTCATATCATACTACTGTATCCTGTGCAAACGTATTACCCATCACTCTCTCTCTCTGTGTCTCTTTGTGTCCCTCTCTGTGTCTCTCTCTCCCCACCCTTCTCTCTCTTTCTCCACCCCCTCTCTCTCTCACCCTTTTCACACTACTGTGCAGTTCTGACAGTGTCACTGACCCAAATGTTAAGGGAGACTGATTGATCAGCTGACCCAGTGACCCTGAGGAGGCAGTGTTCTGCGCTGACCACATACAGGAGGCACAAGCCAGCCGAGACCCCCCCCCCCCCCCCCCGACTGACTGACCGACCGGGGGGGGGGGGGGGGGGGGGGGGGGTCTTTCCCTGCAGGCAGAACGACAGACTGACCCACGAGACAGAATGACCCCCCCGTCCCCCACGCCTGTTCCAAACTGCGAGTAAGATGATGGCGGCAGACATCTCACGGGCTGAGGCAGGTGGAGGAAGCAGCACCTCCCGCTCCTGGACCGACCGGCAGGCAAACGGGGCGAGCACTTCCCCAAAACGGGCCAGCGGTGCGAGCGCCTGCACCCTTCCTCCCCAAAACAGGCAAACGGGAGCGAGCACCTCCTCGCAGCGCTGAAGCGCTTCCCCAAAACGGGCCAGTGGTGGGAGTGCCTGCACCCTTCCCCCGCTCTTCCTCATGTGACAAAATGGGGACGACGTGATCCGGTGAGAGAAGCGCTCCCCGTCTCTCGGGTTTCTCCCTCTCTGGAGAATACAGACTCTCAGGAAGCAAGCCACAGATCGGCAATCTCACGACCCCCCCTGACCCCCCGCCCCCAAAACGCACTTCAGATATGAGTCGCCTTCAGGATGCTGGCGTGTCTGCTCAGGCTATGCTGAGGACTCTTTGGCGAAGCGAGGCCCTGAGGATGAAGAGGAGGATGAGGATGAGGCGGCTTGCGCCCAACCCAGCAGAAGGAGAGAGGAACAGCCTGCTGGTGCAGATGGTGTTTCCAACATGGTGCTGTCAAAGGGACTCCCAAAATGCACACACAATCAGGCTACATCGTCTATAAAACTCTCATACATATACGTACACTCACAAGCACACACACGCACACACACACACACAATCAGGCTGCATCATCTATAAAACTCTCATACATATACGTACACTCACAAACACACACACACGCACAAACACACGCAATCAGGCTGTATCGTCTATAAACACAGAACTAACCCACATCTATAAATCTCTCTCTCACACACACACACACCCAACCAGCCTCGATCATCTATAAAACCCTCATATAAGCACACACGCATGCACACACATGCACGCACAAACACACACACACACACACATTCAACCAGCCATCATCATCTATAAATACCTCAACCTGATCATCTATAACACACATACTAGCACATACGCACACACATGCTCCCTTCACCCTCACTAAAACCAACACATCAGTATGCTGCTCTGCTTCGCTGTTAACACAACCTTGCAGCACAAATAAAGCCACTGATTTGCTTCTAGCTATTTTCAGAGGTGCTAAACGCACACCTTTAATTGCAGAAATGCGTAAGGGTTTCGATTTTGCTTAATAGTTGCACATATTCTGAAAAACGTAAATGCGAGAATGATGTCCTCCGCATTTTCATTCCACAAAAAGGGGCACACTGTGTACTGGTGTTCTGACTGTACCAATTTTTTGTATCTTAGTCAGTGACCTGGTTTACTGTGTGCGTGTGTGTGTGTGTGGTATGTGCATTTGTGCGCGCGTGCGTACGTGTGTTAAATTTAATTATTAAATTAGAAATGCAAATATACATAATAATGGGATGTATACTTTGATTCAGGCAATAGTTATGCGTCTGCTCTGTGCTGTTTTGTTGTAGCGCGTGATAAAGATGGGTCTGTGTAGTGAGTTTCTCTGAGGAATGATCTGAATGACTCCAGGATTGCCTGTTCTCACTGCTGGTATTTGTAATTTTTTGTAGATTTCTGTTCTTGTGCCATTCGTCTATTTTGCTGATTTTTTTATTTCTCACTCAACCAGCTGGCTAAGACTTGCACACTTCCCCCTTGTTGAAATCTGGAAGCTTGAACTTGAAGCTGACCATTTTTGACCACCTCCTGCTGTCATTCAGCCCACACACACACATACGCACACACACGCTAGCATACATACACACACACACACACACACACACACACACACACACTTGCGCATTCTCTGGACTGAGGAAATATCCATGTCATCTTCTCAGCTGAATCTGACATGCTGAAAAACCACCAGTGTTGCAGCACCATACTGAGATACTTGTAGAGTGGTCCCCACTATTGCTGCACACATTCTGTGCATAATCCAAAGAGCTGGACTGAACCTCCACTGCACACACACACACACACACACACACACACACACACATGCACGCACGCACACATACACACACAAATGCACACACACACACACACACACACACACACACACATGCACGCACGCACACATACACACACAAATGCACACACACACACACACACACACACACACACACAGATGTTGGGTGTGGCTAGGATATAACGTTTTTTGCACTGGAATTTTTTTGTTTCATTATCTCTGAAACTGGAATCACAAAGGTAAGCCTATCTCACCACTCCAAAATTCTCTTTGGACGTGGTGGAACACAGATCAGCATGTGTGTGCGTGTGTATGCGTGAGTGCGTCTGTGTGTGTACGTGTGTGTGTGTCTGTCTGTGTGTGTCTGTCTGTGTGTGTGTGTGCAGCTGGCTGCTATTTTGTAGGCCACCAGCAGCAGCGGGAAGCAGTCCTGCTGTCCTGCAGTCCTGCCGGAAGACCAGCCCACCGTGATGAGGTGGGGTAGAGACACCCTGCTGACCGACACCCCCCCCCCCCCTCCCCGGGGTGACGGTGCGGCCGGCTACACTTCCCGCGTCGTGAGCACACGCAGGGCGAGGATTCGACGGTGCACCATGCGGCGCTTTACATGGATATGCCACCTCACAGCCAGGGATTAGTGCGGCTGCATGAATAATTCTGCATTATCCTGCCGTAATCTACACACTTTCACAAGAGGCCTTTGTGTTCAGTCTCCCGCTCTGTACGCGTTTGAGTATGTGTATGCAAAATGACATCATCACTGCTGTGTTTAAAAAATAAAATAAAAAACCACCTGTGTTAAATGCGCTCTCCCTACTTCCTGCGCGCTGCTGACGGACTGCAGCTTCACGGCTAACGAATCTTGCGCACGCTCCCGCTCGTCCCACCCCTTTCCGGGAAGGTCACGGGACCACCGTACTGCCATCCGCAGGGAAACGTCTGTCTGTCTGTCTGTCCGTCCGTCCTCTCCGCGTTGAGGAGCGGCAGGAGCGAGAGGTGAGGTGGCAGAGCCGAGCCGCTCTCCGCTCGCGCTCACCCTCGCACAATCAATATCTGGTGTAAACAGAGCGGAGGAGTAAAAACAAAAGGTCTCCGTCGCCAGCCGTGCTCGTTTGGAGACCGCCGCGCCGCGAGGCGGCCGCTTCTCACTGCAAAAGGCAGGCTTTGAAATACTGGCTGGGCCCGGTTAACCGTGACAACCAGAAGCCCCCGTCAGGAACAGCCAGCAAGTGACAAGCCCTAACGATGGAATACCGCAGCTCCAAATCAGGTGACATCTTTGGCTGCCATTACGGCTCTGCACTCTTCCCAGTTGCCTTGTGCCGGCTGCGGCACCATGCAACAGCGGGTTGGGACTGAGCAGGTCAGGGCTGTAGAGCTGGGAAACCACAGCAATAGGCCCGTTTCTCTGCCTGCCTTCAATACTGCAGGGCACACAAGCAGGCAGAGGGAGAGAGAGAGAGAGAGAGAGACAGAGAGAGAGAGAGAGAGAGAGAGAGGAGAGGCGAGAGAGGGAGATGAGAGAGGGAGAGAGAAGAGAGACGGAGAGAGAGGGAGAGACAAGGAGAGAGTGGGGGATATTAATGAGCAGTGTTCTCTCAAATGGCTGCCCTACATCTTCACCAAACGAGAAAGAGAGAGAGGAGGGGAGGGGAGAGGGAAGAGAGAAACGAGAAAGAGGGGGATGCAAGGAGCATGGTGCAAGAACAAAGTAGAGCAGCTGGGGGGATGAAGAATTAAAGAGGAGGAGAAGAGAGGGGTGATGTGGAGAGATGTAGGATGGGGGAGGGACTGAGTGCGAAAAGCAGTCAGGGAAGATCTAAGATGAAAAGACAAGGATGCAGATCCCATTGCCTGGATTAACAGAAGGGAAAAGAACACCTCAAATGTGTGTGAGGGGGGAGGGAACACCATAGAGAGATGGAGAGAGATGGTGGAGAATGGTGACAGCAGGTTGGAGCAGCACATAATAACATTAACCCTTTAAGGCGTAAGCTCACAGATACATGATTAGAATGCTCTTAATTGAACATTCTAATGCTGATGTAACACTCACGACTGGAAATTGTAAGCGCTGGAATTCTATATCCTGACCCTGAATTCTGAGAAAAAAATTTTAAAAAAACATTCCACAAAATCTACTCTTCAAAGTCCTGCTTTGTATGGATGGTTGCGTCCATAACTGTTATTTCAACATTCAACTTATTTAGCAAATGATGAGTTAAGAGTGCTATTCCTGTCAGTTCAGATTTTTTAATCCAAACAGATTGATGGGGAGTGACTTACAGTCCCTGTTACTCTGAGCAAAAAACAACCAGTAATCACCAAAGGATGCGTGAAACCAAAGGAAAATATCTTTTTTTCTCCATCCTTACCAATTGCTAAAAACAAATGTCAAACCCATCCATGCCAATAAATTGTGCGAATCATTTTTTTCCTCATCATTTCTTTAGAACACGATTTTCTTTTTACATGATAATTTTACCAAAATGAACTATGAGTCATTTACGCTAGGTGTACAGTTTGGGTAAAGGGGAGATTGCTTAGTAAGAAAATGTGTGTGTGCGTGTGTGCACGTGTGCTTGTGTGTGTGCATTGTTTGTGCGTGTGAATCCTTATTTTTGATCCACTCCCAAGCTCCAATGAAAACATCAATGGCTTCACATTAAAAAATAGGTTACTGGATATTAAAACATTAAGACATTAAAACGCGATGTTGATTCACATGCCTAATTTTAGACATTTTTCACCAACAGGAAATGCATCGTGTTTGCTTAAGAAGAAAAGGGTGCGCGTGTGTGGTTGCCTGTGTGTGCATGCATGCATGTGTTTTTTTTGGTTGCGCGTACATGCGTGAATGAGTGTGTCCATGTGTGTGTGTGTGTGCGTGTCAGCATGAGTGTGTGTGTGTGTGTGTGTGTGAGCATGAGTGTGTGTGTGTGTGTGTGTGTGTGAGCATGTTAGCGCAGAGGGGCTTCTCCCTCAGCATGTGTAGAGAACTCCCCCCAGGCCCACGCGGGGGCGGGGCCATTGCTGGCTGCAGAACACAGCGCCCCTCACACTGTAGCCACATCACTTACCAGCAGACACCAGAGAGCTGGAGAAAGGCCAATAAATAATTTAGATTCTGCAGATTGAATGTAGATCACTGACTCCACATGAGAGAGAGAGAGAAAGAGAGAGAGAGAGAGAGAGAGAGAGAGAGAGAAAGAGAGAGAGAGAGAGAGAGAGAGAGAGAGAGAGAGAAAGAAAATACATTGCAGTTGCCTCTCCTATCTTTCTCTCTCTCCCTCCCTCTCTCTCTCTCTCTCTCTTTCTCTCTCTCCTCACTCAAAGCATGTGGACATATAGGCTCATAAAAACATGTATAATTAATGTGCACACACACACAGACGCACACACGCATGTACACACACAAACACACATGCACACGCACACACATACACACATACAAGCAACCCCGTTTACCCAGCTGGTCCCAGCCACGGCAGACGTGTCCCAGCTGCGCTGCGCTGCCACACGTCCAGACCGTACCAGCGACTGCATGTGACGCATGAGAAGAAAGAGCCGCGCGTCTGCTCTAAATAGGTTTGGAGAGCAGCGGTGCCTTAAGTAGCCTTCCCTCAAAATGACTCAACCCGAGATCCTCCGTAACTGAGTCATTCTCAGTCTGTGAAGCGACGGGCAGCGCTCACACCTGGCGGCCGCGTTCGTAAACGGCACACGCCGCTGTCTGCTCCGCCAGTCCGCAGGGGCGGGTCAACGCGACCCGCACTTAGAACCACTTCTCTCTGCGACTTCGGAATGATGCGACCCTCAAAGGCTGTTCTGGGAATGCCTCAACGGCCCGAGAGCTCGCGAGCTCTTCCGCTGAAGAAACGGCCGCTCGTTAGCATGGCCCGCTCGTTAGCATGGCACGCATCGCTCGCGTTTACCGTCTCGCTGGATTCGCACCGAGCGTGAAGACAGAGAAACGGACCACCGAGTCGCTTCTATTCACTGGTCTGTTCTGTGTGCAGACACCCCCTGCTAATGTGCTAAAGACATTCCGAGCCTAGGAGCAGCAAGCTGTCGTAACCGTTCACTTTGATGGGAAACATTTTTCGGCGTGGAAATCTGTCTCCCTGCGAGAGCTAGAAGGCCAAGGGTTCTTCCTTAACACTCCAAAGATGCACTTAGTGAGTGAACTGTCACCCACTCTGTATCAGAAATCCTGTAAAATTTGGCAAATTATGGAAGTTTCGAATACTGGAAATAACTGCAAAATATCACCGGAATTCTACATGTATACATACAGGGTATACAGAATACAGAATAACAAGACAATGTTTCTACAGCAAGGCAACCATCACTCTTTGCTTTGAAGCTTACAGGCAGACCTCAGCGCGTAGAATACAGAGGGTGCAAATTATGCTATTTATCCAACACTGAGGGTGTTAATTAAAACCTATTCATGAGCATCTATTCGAGTAACACACTTGTGAGGTTCTGTAAGGCTGCTCGCTGAGGGGAAGGAACAGCTGCGGGATGGCGAGAACGCTCGGGTTCAGACTGACAGCAGCCAATCAGAAGCAGCTCTCTGTCGGCCATATTCCGAATCAGCGGAAGACGCGTAGAGAAACACGCACGCGTGTAGTTTGTATTCAAAGACAAACCGTGCAGATACGTCAAGGGACGCAGTAAGGAGACGCTTCGAAAACAGACCTCAAAAGCGAAAAACAAAAACGTGACAAACGCCACCTCAAAATAATCTAGCAGTACATACGCACGGTGATATCCACAGACAACCAAATAAAAAGTGAAAAAAAAGAAAGAAATCAAAGCGAAGTACAAGATTGCAAATGTTCCCATCAACGGACCTCCATCACAGCATTAGTCATGATCTCAAAATTAATAAGGAGAATCATCTTGGAAAACAGAGACATAATTATGGCTGCATTCCTGGTTATGGTGACTGTACAACAAGGTGAGTGATGTCCAGCCAATGTGGGTGCAATAAGGTGAATCATGTGGCCCCATCCCCGTTCCCCTGGCAACCCCCGCCCACCTCAGTACAGTTCCAAAACACAGCCTGGGCTGTGTGTTAGAGCAGGATGTGAGAGGAACAGAGGGGGAAAACTTAAGAAAAACAGTTATTGGGAGGAGAAACTGGTTGAGAGAGACAGTGATGGAGAAAGGGGCAAGGGATAAAGAGAGAGAAAGAGGGACAGATGAGAGAGTGTGTCATGGAGAGAGAGGGAGGGAGATAGAGGGAAAGAGATATAGAGTGAGAGATGAGAGAGTATATGTGATGGAGCGAGAGGGAGAGAGAGAGAAGGAGAGATAAAGAGGGAGATATGAGAGAGAGAGTGCAGTACAGTGAGAGCAGTTCTCGAGCAGTTTCTGCTGCCTGACTGAGTTAGCAGATGGCAACAGGCAATGTGGTGGCATTTCAGAGAGAGAGCCTGCTCCCCTGCCTGGAGCAGTGGGGCCCTGCCACTCCCAGTACACACACACACACACACACACACACTTAAACACATTCACACACACACATGCACACACCCACACACACACACACACACACACTTAAACACATTCACACACACACACACTTAAACACATTCACACACACACATGCACACACCCACTTAAACACATTCACACACACACATGCACACACCCACACACACACACACACACACACACACTTAAACACATTCACACACACACACACACACACACACACACACACACTTAAACACATTCACACACCCACACACACACACACACACACTTAAACACATTCACGCACACACACACACACACACACACTTAAACACATTCACACACACACATGCACACACCCACACACACACACACACACACACACACTTAAACACATTCACACACACACACACACACACACACACACACACACTTAAACACATTCACACACCCACACACACACACACACACACTTAAACACATTCACGCACACACACACACACACACACTTAAACACATTCACACACACACATGCACACACCCACACACATACACACACACAAACACACATACACACTCTTACATACTGCACTCCTTCATCTCACTCTTACATACGGTACTCCCATATCTCACTCTTACATACTGCACTCCCTCATCTCACTCTTACATACTGTACCCCCCTATCTCACTCTTACATACTGCACTCCCCTATCTCACTCTTACATACTGAACCCCATATCTCTCTCTTCCATACTGTACTCCCCTATCTCACTCTTACATACTGAACCCCATATCTCACTCTTACATACTGTACTCCCCTATCTCACTCTTACATACTGTACTCCCCTATCTCACTCTTACATACTGCACTCCCCTATCTCACTCTTACATACTGTACTCCCCTATCTCTCTCTTCCATACTGCACTCCCCTATCTCACTCTTACATACTGAACCCCATATCTCACTCTTACATACTGTACTCCCCTATCTCACTCTTACATACTGTACTCCCCTATCTCACTCTTACATACGGTACTCCCATATCTCACTCTTACATACTGCACTCCCTCATCTCACTCTTACATACTGTACCCCCCTATCTCACTCTTACATACTGCACTCCCCTATCTCACTCTTACATACTGAACCCCATATCTCTCTCTTCCATACTGTACTCCCCTATCTCACTCTTACATACTGAACCCCATATCTCACTCTTACATACTGTACTCCCCTATCTCACTCTTACATACTGTACTCCCCTATCTCACTCTTACATACTGCACTCCCCTATCTCACTCTTACATACTGTACTCCCCTATCTCTCTCTTCCATACTGCACTCCCCTATCTCACTCTTACATACTTAACCCCATATCTCACTCTTACATACTGTACTCCCCTATCTCACTCTTACATACTGTACTCCCCTATCTCACTCTTACATACGGTACTCCCATATCTCACTCTTACATACTGCACTCCCTCATCTCACTCTTACATACTGTACCCCCCTATCTCACTCTTACATACTGCACTCCCCTATCTCACTCATATATACTGAATGTCCATATCTCACTCTTACATACTGCACTCACTCATCTCACTCTTACATACTGTACTACCCTATCTCACTCTTACATACTGAACCCCATATCTCTCTCTTCCATACTGTACTCCCCTATCTCACTCTTACATACTGAACCCCATATCTCTCTCTTACATACTGTACTCCCCTATCTCACTCTTACATACTGTACTCCCCTATCTCACTCTTACATACTGTACTCCCCTATCTCACTCATATATACTGAATGTCCATATCTCACTCTTACATACTGTACTCCCCTATCTCACTCTTACATACTGTACTCCCCTATCTCACTCTTACATACTGTACTCCCCTATCTCACTCTTACATAATGTACTCCCTTGGTCTCACTCTTACATACTGTACCCCCCTATCTCACTCTTACATACTGTACTCCACTATCTCACTCTTACATACTGCACTCCCCTATCTCACTCTTACATACTGTACTCCCCTATCTCACTCTTACATACTGCACTCACTCATCTCACTCTTACATACTGTACTACCCTATCTCACTCTTACATACTGTACTACCCTATCTCACTCTTACATACTGAACCCCATATCTCTCTCTTCCATACTGTACTCCCCTATCTCACTCTTACATACTGAACCCCATATCTCTCTCTTACATACTGTACTCCCCTATCTCACTCTTACATACTGTACTCCCCTATCTCACTCTTACATACTGTACTCCCCTATCTCACTCTTACATACTGTACTCCCCTATCTCACTCATATATACTGAATGTCCATATCTCACTCTTACATACTGTACTCCCCTATCTCACTCTTACATACTGTACTCCCCTATCTCACTCTTACATACTGTACTCCCCTATCTCACTCTTACATACTGTACTCCCTTGGTCTCACTCTTACATACTGTACCCCCCTATCTCACTCTTACATACTGTACTCCACTATCTCACTCTTACATACTGTACTCCCCTATCTCACTCTTACATACTGAACATCCATATGTCACTCTTACGTCTTCCGGACATGGTTTTTAAATTTGATTTTATTCACATTTATTTAACTGAGTTAGTCCCACTGAGAATAAAATTCCTTTTCCAAGAGAGACCTGGTCGGACACAACAATGAAACTCACGTCAAGACAACAGTCGGGAAAAAACTGCTATGCAACAAAAGCACAAAAAAGAAACAGTCAAATTAGCGCTCTGATGCTAACCGCACATTTGGGTGAAACATGCTGCATTTGCCCAAGGTCCTCCAGTGCCCACCGTATGGCAACAGCACACAATTCAGCCATGTACACAGGGACAGGTGCCGCGGCATGGACTGGTAGCCTGAAAAAAAAACACTCTTCAAAACGGGAGGGAAGCACTAGAGAAGCGGAGAAAGGCTGTGTCCTTCGGGTGAGATTTTAAACCAATGTCCTGTGTCTCCCTGCTCATTAAATATCCCTCGTGTTTATCTTTTTTTTTTTCACCAGGGCATGTTCTGCTCTTTTCTTTCCATTGTGCAGATGGAGAAATGCCAGTGTCAAGCAGAGCCTCTCTACTCCTTCATTCTCAACTCATCTGACACACAGACACACACACACACACATGCACACATACACACGCCTACACGCCTACACACACACACACACACACCATGTACATATGCTCCACTGGTGCCACCACACATGAGATTACACTCATGCGGGAATGCAATGCGTAAACAGATGGTCACAGGGAGAAGTCCCTCTCTCCATCTCTGAGATGTAAATGCAGCCACATTATCTCCACCAACATATTCAGAACCAATCTCTGTGCAATCCCCTGCCCCCTAAACCTCAATCTCCCAAGAAAAATAAACAGATAACACACCTCCCAACACACTAAAATAAAGCAAATAAAGAACCTTGCACATTAATATTTTCTTCCATTTTCCACTTATGTAAACATCCCACCATTTACCTTCTACAGAGTCAATCACACGCGTCAACAGAAAAATATGCTATAAATGTGAAGAAAAACAAACCATTCAGACAATAAACATTATTCAAACTTTCAGACACAATACAACAAACCTTCAAAGGAAATGAATATCTATGTAGTCCCAGGCCTCTGTGTAAGGATGTAACTGTTTATTTGCATAAATCTACACTGACCAAAAGGTATGTTTTTCTGAACCTGCTGGAAGAACCACCAATAGACAAATTCAGCAAACAATTTCAAACTAAATATTTCCTGAGACTCCAGTCCACTGAAAATCCAAGATGGCTGATGTTCCAAGATGGCCACCGATTTTGCTGTAACATTCAATTCAAGGATTCCAGCACGTGGCTGGTTTTAAGGCTTATTTCTCTTTAAACAAATATCTGTTTGATATCAGTTCTGTTTTGTTCCCACAAAAATAAGAAATACGGAAGCAAATTCCATGTTTGTTGTCTCCCCAAAGTTTAAATGAGATCTACATCCTTGCTTAAAAGCATAAAGCTCGGACGACTCTTTGCAGAAAGAGAACAGTGCGGGTGGGTACAGCGCACAAAAGTTGCATGCTGGGATAGCACTTCAGGCTCTGAACACTGTGGGCTGTTTGTTCAGCGGAGAGGTAACGGTAGGAGATGACAGCCATTTGTCAGTGCCAACACTTCCCTGTAGCCGAACCACAAAAAACTCAATCTTGTAATGAGACTTCAAATTTTATTTTTCCTCTCAAGGAGAAAATATTAGCTTAAGTTCAGTTACTGCTTGCAACTTGAAAGTGAAACTTTCTTATCCCATTGGCAAATCATTAAGTGAGTCAAACAATCTGACCCCATTGACAATATTTTTAAAATCTTATCTAGCAAAAATAGTAATAGAAATAAGATTTTAAGTCTAAATATAAGACAGAAATACTTGAGATAGAGTTATTTGCAGTGCGGCTGCTGTGTGGTGTCCTTTTCCTGATGTTCACATGCTTGAAATGGCTGGGGCCTAGCAGCAAAGAGCCTGGTGGGGACTCAGAGAGGCAGAAAAAAAATTTAAAAAATAAACTAAAATACACTCAAGTCTTCCAGGGAATCTTTACCAAACACACGTGTGGGGTAAGCTTAGCACGCTCAGGCGTGGCTCTGATTTTAGACATTTAAGGCATAAAAGAGAGAGAGAGACACCACTGAAGAACACGCACGCACGCTTGTATGCTACCATGCGCGTGTACAAGCACTGAGTCATAGCCATCTTGTCCTTTAGAAGTCCTCACATTGCAATATGCTCTTAATGAGGAGTGAGGACTTGGGCCTACGCCACAGGCTCTTGTGCTGCTCTGAGCAGCAAAATGGTATTTGCCCCCCCCCCCCCCCCCCCCAACCTCTCCCCCCACCTCCCCACCCCCACCCCCCCCCTTATACAAAGCGCAGAGAGCACACATGCTGACATCAGCAACCAACCCTTAAGCACCGACACACCACCCCTCCAACTCGCCGAAGCTGACACACCACCTCCTCGCCTGTCCGAAACTTTCCAAAAGTGCGCTTCTCCGCCTCTCCAGACCTGCAGAAAGCCGCCTCAGCCACCTCTCCGAAAAACCCAAGCACGCCTCCTTACCTCTCCAAAGCAGACCCGCCACCCCGCTCGCCTTCCCGAAACCGAAACGCACCTCCCCACCCCTATAAAACCGACACGCCCCCTCTCAACCTTTCCAAAACTGAAAAGGCTGCGCCCTAACCCCAACCGAACTGACACACCGCCCTCCCCTCCTCTGAACCTCTCCAGCACTGAAGCCGCATGGCCACCCTCTCTCCAACCCCCATCATGGCGGCAGACGCAAACCCTCCTCCCTCCTCCCCAGCAGCAGTAGCGATGCTTTACCGCCTCCTCCTCCTCCTCTCTTTCCCGCCGTGTCGCGGTGGAGCCGCTGCACAGCCACAGACACGTTGGGAGATCGTCCATTCGCACAGTGTCTGTGCGTCCTTCCCCCATGTGCAAACTGCACACGCGACGCCCCTGTCACTCAAACTTGGCACCTCTTCCACCACCAGGGGTGACTTACTCTCAGTATACACATACAAACTCACAGACACACACACACACACTCTGCAATAACAAGATGAAGATGGCCATAGAGGGAGGTTGGCAAGATAGCAAAGCTCTTGGAGGTATATGCTGTATTCCATATCTTACTGTACACAGGGGAAAATATGGGGATATCCTGAAAATGGAGTAGCAAATGGGAAATCACACACATCACAGCACAGTATAAAAAACACAACAAAATAACAAGGCTACAAATGGTCATACAAATGACAGCAGTGACAACTCAATCTGTTATTGGTATGCTCATTTTATATTCCTTACTCAAACTGGCAGACGCCTCTAATTAAGTCCAATTAAATAACATACACTGCTGACGTTTTTTTTTTTTTTTTTTAATTTGTAGTCTGTCAGATCGGCCATCATCGTATGGCTTTCTGTTTTCTTATTAATATTACTTATCATATGAATCATATTGTTAATACTTTGGTTAAAGATGAAACATCAAACATTGAGGCATTCAGCGCTTGAGATGAGCGCCAGCAGGGCTGAGCGTGACTACAACTGAAACATATACAGTGCATTCATTTGCGAATAATTTCAAACTAGCTGGCTTAAAACAGCATTAACTGCCTGCTTTCAAACTTACTCATATAAGAACCCTATCGTTAATGCCGTACAATTTATGCCATCCAATCTGTAACACATCAAAAGTACAGTACCTTGATTGTGGGCCCCGTATCTTGGCATTTAAACAGAAAAAGGATATGGCCATTCGGTGATCTTTTTGGCGTATTTTCGCACCACGTTGTCTTCGCTGAAGAGAAACAGGGAGCGGTTGACCGTCAAGCAGTTCTGTCGGACAGGTATCGGGTTGTACAGGGCCATGGTCCTTGCTCGCTGGGCCATAGATTGCTTGTACATCCTTTGGGCTCCCGGCGGGCCGCCCTGCCTGCTCCCGCCACGGCCGGGGCCCCCCTGGCCCGGTCCCCCGCCATACCTGGACGGTACTTCGTCTCCAAACCGCGCCATTCTATAAACACCAAACGCCAATCGTTACGAAGCAGCCAAGAAGGACGTGAATACTCAGTGCAACCACACCACATTACATCCCTCTACTTCAGGACATAATTCACTTGCAAATGTTTTTTTATTTTTTTATTTTTTAATTCTTCTATGTCTTCATGGTCGACACCTTCACTGGGGAAAAGAATACGAAAAACGACCATAGAGGGAACCTCTGTATATAAATAAAGCACTGATGTGAAAAATCAAAACCGTGTGGTTGGCTGGCTGCTGGTCCGTTTATTAGAGCAGAACAGTTCCTCTTCAGATCGGATTTATTTTGAAAATGAAAATATTCCAACACATACACATATATGACATTTTTTAAATATTTTTTTGTCTCATCCTAGGATTGCACCTTCGATTTCTTCCATTTTTATGTCTTTTTCCAGAGACGGTTGTTCTTAGAAAGGTAAACCAAAACGAAACCTCGTTTGCACGTCCCTAGGTGTGTAAATGAATAACTATGGTAATACTTATCTCAATAATTAGGATGGCGGTTTCTTAATTAAATAAACAGCCGATGATTAAAATAAAACACACCGACCACTTTCTCGGCAGTGCATCGTATGCAGTTGATCGCTCTCTCTCTCTCTCTCTCTCGATAAAATATTCTTTTTCAATATGTTTTTTTTATAAAAAATTAAATGAGAAAAAAATCCGTCGTTTTTCGTAATCAATTCATTCGTGTGCCATCCGTCGATGTTTTATACAGTAGTGCAATATTCGGTCTCCCGCCGCCTACACTCGGATTGCACACAAACACATCACAGGACTTCCCAGCAGATGGAACTCTGTACCATTTGTTGATGCTCGCTGATTAAAACGGATTTGCTTTCGGAATCGTCGCTTTTTGAAGAAAACGAAGTCAGTGTGCTCTATATGGTTAGAATGTGATATAAAACGGTTTCTTTTTCAGGGACAGGACAACATCGTCTTTGCCACAATCATCATCTACACTCCGGGGCCAGAAGAACAATCCAGGTGTAATAAAATCCGAAGGAGAAGCATACGGGCATTGAAAGTAGCATCATCAATCCTGAGGAAACGGCTGCAGCGACTGGAGTCTCTTACAACCTAGCATGTTCTCCCCGCCAGGATGGACGCAGCAGAGGAATCGCAAGCCATCCCCACCCCGCAACCCTCCTGCACCCCAGCCCCGTTATCCTGTCCTGTCTGCTCCGCCTTTGCTTCGCCTTGGTTCTCGCAGTCCACTTCACCTCCGCGGGCGTTCCGCCTTCAAGATCAGCCTGGGAGACCAAACCCGAGAGAAAGCGCGAGAGCTTCCGATCAGCTGGCAGGTTGAGCTACAATGAGCATCTGATCAATTTAACGCTCCCCGAGCGCCGTCCACAAATCTCCGGCCAGCCCTCGCAGCACATGATGCGCACACCCCCTGCTGATTCGCTTACCCGCTATCCCCTTCCACCACGGCTCGCGCCCTCCGCTAGGAGCCAACAGCACCGAACTAAGAACACTTCCCTTTTTTTTTTTTTTTTTTGCTTTTTTTACGGTTAAACCGTGAATTCATTCAGTGTTTACACACTTCACAGGCTAACAGAACCAACAGCGTGCTCGTGACACCTGCAGGGTCATGAGACGGAGTAAAGGAAATGGTAATATCGGTGATATTTAACGACATTATGTTCTTAATAGATTCTGCATATTCTGTTCATGTTGGGCTTGCGCGTGCGTGCGTGCGTGATGTGTGTGTGCAGGCTATGTGCGTGTGGAATGGGGGTTGTGATAACATTTTAGTTCCAGGCGGCTGTAACTTTTGGTCTGAAGGGGGCAGGTGCACATCTATGAGATATGAGGTATGGGTGAAAGAGAATGTCTCCAGGGACCCATGTGCGGGATTGCAGAATTAGACCGTCTGCTCTTAGCGCAATCATAATTAAAACACATTTGGTTGCTTTTTTCAAACGTCAAAATTGCCTATTAATCGACAGTCACACCAGTTTTGTCCATGACGGCAGTCTATAGGATTCAAGGTGCAAGCTTTACAAAGGAAATACAAACAAATAAACCCTATGACAGCAGTCTATGTGGCGTCTGATATTGGTCACAGCACGAGGTCTTCTTGAAATAGAACTCCGTTACTGATGCTAGCCAATGATTCGTAAAGCATCACGTCGGAACACGGAACAGCTCTAGCGTAAATATGTACTGGGTGAATTTCCAGTTCGAAATACTTGCTGAGTGCCTGCTGAGCATCTCACTGACCCCCCCCCCCCCCCTCCCCCGCCCAAGAAGTTTGACATCAATTGAGTCTCCATGGATGGGGATTCAGGTCATGATACATTTCGCGAGATCCCAGTGAACAGACAGTTTCGCTGTATGGACAGATGACTCTTTAATCTAGAACTGCCACTAAACAAATAGACTATATTTGATATCAGTGTTGTTACCGATGCTAATGCGTTGGTTGATCATTGATTGATCTCTCCAAGTAGTCGACGTGTGCTGCCGTGAGTGACGCAGCGCGTGGAATATGAGTCGGAAAGTGAATTGATCCCAAACATTAAATATTCTCTGCCCACTTCGAGAGCTTTTTCAGACGACTTATTATTTTGTTCTAGTCTGGCTGGGTTTATGGAATCATTTACGCAATTTGTCATCGACCTATCCCTTCTGGTGATTCTTTTTATTTATTTTGTACACTGTAGCCTACTGCGTTCTAGAAGCAAATAATAAAAGGATGTCCATATTACACGAGGCTACGCGCATTACAAATGGCTATATTTTCGTAACCGTTTGAAAGGTGAACGACGAGGAAGCGGGACGGGGAAATATCAAAGACTAGCGGGTATCACTACAAGTTTAGGATTTAAGGGTGAAAACGCTGCAAAAATATGTATCTGTCTACGAATACCTCTATTCCTGTATGCTATGGGTTTTGAGAACAGGGTCAACTACGGCCACGCAGAATTGTTCATTTCGAGGTCTACATGCCCCCCTATTGTTTTCAGAAAAAGAGCGAGTTGCCTACCAGTGTCAACGAACATCAAATCTAATTTCTATTAGGGTTAGGAACCATCTAGTCAAATGTACTGGATGTGTTAAGCGGCTATGGCAGTTAGCACCCGTGCGGTAGACTGCAATGAGAACATCGTTTGCATCACGGTTGCAGTCAGTGTTTGGAAAGAAACCGCACTCAAAGCTGCGAGAAAATCCTGTAATGTACCCCACACTGTGCGCAGTTGTGCTCAGGCAAGTTTGGCGTGATCATGACATAACTTACTTTAAAACTTACAGTGGAATTTCCTGATTATTTGAGTCACACTGGGATCAAATACTCTGTCATTGTTGATTTTAATATTTTCTCGTATACTCCATATTTGCAGATAGCCAACGTTTGATATAACTTCACATAGCATTTCAAAAAGGACTGTTTACTGTGGGTTGGCACATTCAAGGTTATGAGGAAAATTTGTGCAGAATACTCACATCGGTTTGCGGCGTTGGGGACCAAAATTCTGAGGACCAAGAACTGATTTTTTTCATTGTTTATCAAGGGCTAATATAATTATGATACTTCTCATTCAATAATACATTATTTATTTTTTAGAAGTCCGTAGATATGAGTTCTGAAATTATTAGTACTTGGTGTGTCTGATCTGTTGATGTTACACACACACACATCAGACTCGAGACTAACGTTTTTATATATATATATATATATATATATATATATATATATATATATATATATAGCCTATATATAAATATATCTGATCCAACTGACATTGTACAAGCATCCTCTGCTGCCCATTCCTTCTGTTCACTTTGTGAATATCTTGGGTATTGGCTGCTCACAATAAAGTTCCCCATCACACTGATAAGAGCTGAGTCCCCTTCCTTATCTCATCTTCTCCTTGTCTCTCTCTCTCTGTCTCTCTCTCACACACAGACACAAACACACACACACACACACACAACCATCCTCCATCCTCCACTCCTCTCAGACTCGCTTGAATTAAATCTTGATCGGTGTAACGCTGAATCACAGCAACCCAATGAGCAAAAGCCAGAATCTGCATGTCCAGAGGGAAGTGGATATCTAGGTTGACTGACGTTTTGACAGAAACGGACAAGGTTAACCCCAATATATATAGCTCAGGTCTCATCCAGATATAGCCTGGCTGCTCTCTATTGGGCTAGAAAACTTTCACTTAGTTTCAACCAAATGTAGGCTTTCACCTGAATGCTTGAACGGCATTTAATAGATTCCTCGCGGACTTTCTTCGCCACATAATTGTTGAGTGGGATCTGTGCACGGAGGAAGGCAGAGAGCCTCGTTACCTGCACAGGGCAAGGCTGGAGACACATAAGGACAGGCTCACTGCCTGTCGCTAGACATGTCCAGCCGAGCGTCAGCACTGCACACCCTGGTGCTCTGCTCCGTCCTAAAGGTGCACCAACCTGGGCTTCCCCACTGGGCTTCCCCACACATGTGTTACACTGAGTCCTGGGTCAAACGCATATTTGTTTTGGATTCAAATGCGTTTCCATGCTCTGCTGATCTCGCCTGGTGCAACTGAGCATGTCAAGAGGACCAGAAGGAAGGGTTTGTGCCTTTTGAGAGCACTTTATAGGTTCCCATACAGACAAGCTCAGCAAAGCGCAGAAAAGTATTTGAATCCTAAACCAATACACATTTGGCCTCAGGTCTGGTTCCACTACACCTGTGCACCCCTCCCCCCCCCGACTGTACCCACTGTTCTCCCAGTACCCCAAGGGGCTACACCACAGAGGTCCAGGAACACTGCACAGTACACACCAAAGCTACGACAGACCTCTGTGTCTGCTACACATCATTTACTTCAGGAGAAAGCCTTGTCAGGGTCAGGGATATACATAGAGTTAAATTTGGATATGGCATGTACTGCAGCATCACCAAGTGTAAGAGAACAAGCTTTAGGACTTTCTCTTAGGTTGCTTGAGTTTTTTATTACTGGGTATCGTATTTAACTGCGCAGTATTGTATTTTACATGGTTTGCTGCAACTTCTTGGCCTCTGTATTTATCCTTTAGTCATCCAGTGAGTCAGTCGGACTCACGTGGATAACTAAAGAATAAATACAAGACTGAAATAACTTGACTTTGGTAGCAATGCCTGTTTCAAATCCACTGTGTCACACTGTGGCCCAGTCAATCAATGAAAGGTGACAGCGGAATAAAAAGTTCCTGTGATTACAAAAATATAAGTGAGAAACATAACACCACGAAAGCCTCAAGTTTAATTATGCGAACTATGAATGTTAAAAAGCACACCCTTAATTTATTTATTTATTATTTTTTGTTTGAGGACCGACGTCTTTCCAATGCCAGGAATGATCCACTTAAATGAGCCACATCTGAACAGGTCATGTGACACTTCAAAAGGTCTGATTATGTTAATGAGCTAAGGGTGCTCTTCGCTCATATTATGAAGGAAAACTGATGGTATTTGGCGCATGAACACTTTACACATTTTGCACATACACATTAGCATAAAAATGGCTGCCAGTGCGGTGTGTGCCTTGATCAGTTACTGGGAAAGAAAAATGATACATATTTAGCTGCATAATGAACTTAAACACCCACAACTTCCTCAAAATAATGTATTTCGAATAATCATTTCACAGTCATTTCAGGCAATGACTACTCTTCCAACTTGGTTTCCAAATCATTACATTAAGTCATTAACGGTATTACTGAGCAGGATTATTGAAGTACTTCAATAATCTATAACTGCCCTGAAATAGATGGTGCACGTAGCTAAATATTGCACTTGTTAACAAATTTATGCTGAGTATGCAAGCTCAGTGGCATGCTTTAAAAACATTATATACCCCAACAATTAATAATGATCTCTTTCTAGAATTTTCATTGGAATTAATTCTTACAGTGATAACCATAGATGTCATATGTGCTATGAGAGGTGGAAGTAACAAAAATGACTAAATAAATGTTGAAAGAATTAAGTTACAATCAAATTAAATAAATTGCAGTTTAAATATTGAAGTGTTAAAATGCTGTCAAATTAAATAATCCCTTGGTGATAAAAGATAATTATTTACAATTTATCATTGTATCTGATCACTTTAACCTTTATTCACTAGCAATTTAATCAATTAGATGCACTGCAATTCCAATCGCCACCACTTTTATCAGTTCACTACTGCTTTCTGTATTGCATTAATGAATTCAATGCCACTTTCATCACCACTTTTATCAAGTCAAGGGTAGTTTCACTTTCACCATGCGTCAATCAAATTGTGCCGCCGACTGATGTAGCCTATGTCTATGCACGTCATGATTGACAGCTCTTGCCATTTGGACTATCCAACCACAGGATCTTGCAATCACCAGTTTTTGCTCATGGTATTGGTGAGTGGTATTTCCGTTATGGAAAATTTGTTTGGTGCGTCATTTTGATGAGTCTGCTCAAAGAGGCCGTACATTTGCAGTGCAGTGGTAAGTAGGGACTTTTGTGTGTATGTGAGGGTCATGGTAAGTAAGGACCTTTGTGTGAGAATGCAGTGATAAGTGAGGACCTTGGGGGAGAATGCAGTGATAAGTGAGGACCCTTCTGTGTGTGTGTGTGTGTGTGTGAGGGCAGTGGTAAATGTGCAAGAGTGACAGTGCAGTGGTGATTGAGGACTACTGTGACAGAGTGTGAGAGTGTAGAGATGAGCGAGAACCTTTGTGTGAATGTGTTATTGTTCGGGGAACGTTCACACTGCAGAACTACAACACAGCAAACATCTTCCCCTTGTGGTCCCAACCTACCGGTTACTCACTGAAGTCACTCATTAAACTGCCTCAGACTGATATCAAACTGAGAAACACAGCACACGTGTAAGCTTTAGGCAGAGAAAAAGAGAATGCAGGAAACAGTGAGCATGGATAGGCAGGGGATGGAGAGAAATGGGAGGGAAGGATGGAGGGAGAGAGAGAAAAAGGAAGAGAGAAGCAATTTAATCATAATGGAAGCTAATGATTCAGCAGCATTTATATAGTCTGCATCATTTCTGAGAGCACTGGGGCAGAGAAGAGTTTCTGTTGCTTACTGTGCATACACACACGCAAACACACATAGATGTACACACACACACGTGCACACACACACACGCAAACACACACACACATGCACAAACATGTGCACAAACATGTACAGAAGAAACTGGACTGCCGTACAGAAATGAGTCCTTTAGGAGACTATCCCAGTCAGATATTGAGGGAAATCTACCTACGTACATCATGGCCATTCCACTCAAATAGGTAATGTTCTAAAGGGGTTTGAGGTGTGTTTTCTTTTTATTTTTTTTTTATTTTTAATTTGCGGTAGATATTTTGGCTTAATCGCGTTCGGAAGCCAAAAGTAGCCAAGAGATTGACCATGAGATTTTCTGGAACAGCGAAGCGGAACAGCTGATGCAATCGAATTCATCACTTAGAAATGATGCACGGCGGAGTGGAAAGCTTTATTGGCTGAGATGCATATGCACAGCGTGCGCGTTGTGCCAAAAAAGGTCTCAATAAAGGGCGTTTCGAAAGGAAGTTAGCCCGCTTGGGCAGCTGCACTGCGGCGCACTTAAAACCGCACGGTCCATTTACCAGGCAGTCCTGGAGACAACCGGAGTAACCACAAGAGGGCGCTGTGGCGACTTCTGAACTCGGCCTGACGTGAACTGCTAGGGGCCCAACGCCACCCAAACGCACCGGGACGTCAGCACCGTGCACCGTGCACCGTGGTCCCCTCCTGAAAGCCACACCCACCGATGAGTCACGTCGTCGTTTATGCCCATCTGTCAGCCATTAATTCATAATGATTGAACGAAACAAAACCAAAACCCAAACAAACAAACAAACAAACAAAGGGTCTGATATATTATTGATACTTCATTTGATCGTGTAATTAAACTGAAACCCACAAAAGGTTAAACTTTCTTTGCGCAGATGTCTAGAGCGGCTGTGTAGCGCATTACCTAATTAAAATAAGAGCGGGGTAATGGAGAGTCATTTTTAAAGCCCTGAGATATACAAGCTTTGTTAAAAAAAGAGGATTTGGGCACTGATGTGCCCCAGGGTCCAGTATTGAATTATGGCCATGCCAGAGGCCAATGTGGCTGCTAGCCTGGCAGGTCGATGCATAATTGGTCCTAGCGTGGGAGGGTGACTTTCTCTCCTGTGTTTCATATTTTCTGTCTCTTAAATACTCACGTACTTGTCCCACATGCTGTCTAGGTTGTCTTTAGATGCCTCTAATGTCAGTGCCATGTTTTAAATTGTTTATGCTTCTGTGTACCTGTCTGATCTGACAGCTGTGCTTTATCTGTTATCATCTTTTCTGACTGCCGTGTTTTATCGGTTTTGTCTTATCTGACAGCTTTGTTCTGACCGGGCCGTTACTGTAAATGAAAATGTGCTCCTAACTTTCCTGGTTAATAAAGATGGTCTCCTCTTCCAGGTTCTCCACCCTGACCCAGGTGGGGCGCAGGGTCCACTGGCTTTTTTGCTTTCACCCGTTTGGTCACCGGTTCAGACCCAGGAACCCGGCTGATATGAGCTGACTGCGTAATCAGAAGCTTAAATTGATCAATTAAGTGCTGAGCAACAACGAAAACCAGCAGACACCGGGGCCTGCCAGGACCAGAGCGCAGAACCGCTTCGTCCGGCCAAATGAGCGACCGTGGTCTGCCTATGCCAGGGGTGGCCAGTCTTATCCTAAAAGGTTTTTTGTAATAGCCCAGCACTATGACGCCTTATTGAACTAATTAACTGAGCCTGGTCTTCAATCAAGATCTTGAGAAGGAGAATCAGGTGTCTTAGTGCTGGCCTGAAACAAAAAACCTGCAGGCACGCACCGGCCATTTTTGGATAAGATTGGACATCCTGGCCTACACTACGTGCGCATAATGTTTGCTCTAATTCTGGGGTCTCAAACTCCAGTCCTGGAGGGCTGCGGTCTCTACTGGTTTCTGTGATTTCCTTTCAGTCATTGAGGCCTTGAGACCACGGTGTGCAGACTCTTCAGCAAATCAACAACTTAAGCTAAGCACTTAAGTGCAGGAGCACCTCAGAAGCAGCCAGACGCAGCGGCCCTCCGGGGCATGAGCCCGAGATCCCTGCTCTAACGGCGGGGTGACCGCACGGCTGGGCGGGTGGAGCGTGGGGCGAGTGGGTGGAGAGCGCGGCTCGGCGGGTGGAGCGTGGGGCTCAGCGGGTGGAGCACGGGGCTCTGCGGGTGGAGCGCGGGGCTCAGCGGGTGGAGCGCGGGGCTCAGCGGGTGGAGCGTGGGGCTCAGTGGGTGGAGCGCGGGGCTTGGCAGGTGAAGCGCGGGGCTTGGCGGGTGAAGCGTGGGGCTCAGCGGGTGGAGCGTGGGGCTCAGCGGGTGGAGCGCGGGGCTCAGTGGGGCGCGCGCTCCGCTGTCGGGTGGAAGGCAGGCCAGTGCGTATGACTGAGCGGACCGCTGTCGGGTGGAAGGCAGGCCAGCGCGTATGACTGAGCGGACCGCTGTCGGGTGGAAGGCAGGCCAGCGCGTATGACTGAGCGGACCGCTGTCGGGTGGAAGGCAGGCCAGCGCGTATGACTGAGCGGACCGCTGTCGGGTGGAAGGCAGGCCAGCGCGTATGACTGAGCGGACCGCTGTCGGGTGGAAGGCAGGCCAGTGCGTATGACTGAGCGGACCGCTGTCGGGTGGAAGGCAGGCCAGTGCGTATGACTGAGCGGACCGCTGTCGGGTGGAAGGCAGGCCAGTGCGTATGACTGAGCGGACCGCTGTCGGGTGGAAGGCAGGCCAGTGCGTATGACTGAGCGGACCGCTGTCGGGTGGAAGGCAGGCCAGTGCGTATGACTGAGCGGACCGCTGTCGGGTGGAAGGCAGGCCAGTGCGTATGACTGAGCGGACCGCTGTCGGGTGGAAGGCAGGCCAGCGCGTATGACTGAGCGGACCGCTGTCGGGTGGAAGGCAGGCCAGCGCGTATGACTGAGCGGACCGCTGTCGGGTGGAAGGCAGGCCAGCGCGTATGACTGAGCGGACCGCTGTCGGGTGGAAGGCAGGCCAGCGCGTATGACTGAGCGGACCGAGGGAGGCAGAGGGACTCAGGCTGGTTTGAAAGGCGGGTGTGAGTGAACGGGCTGCTCTTATTGGGCGTGGGTCCCCGCGTCAGCTGGAGCGCTGCCACGCGTTCAGAAAGTTTTTCCTCAAAAGCCTCGTTTGCCACAACTGATTCATCGGCCGCGGTGCCCGCGGTGTGTGTGTGTGTGTGTGTGTGTGTTAGTGTGCTACACTGCTGCATACCCTGCGTGCGCATGTGAGCGCGTTAATGTATCGCACGGTTTCTGAGTGAACGAATACCTTTGCGTTCGTATTCTCTGCGTAGCAATTCTGTCGCCAGACTGTCCCTGTATCTGCTGTCGTCGTGAATGTGTGTGACGCACGACAATGCAGCAGTTATGGAATCCATTTGTTTGCATTAATGATGTGTGTGCGCGTGCGTGTGTGTGTGTGCGTGTGCGCGTGCGTGTGTGGGACTCTGGAAGCCCGGAGCGTAAGATTTGGTGGCTGTGTCTTGAGATGACGCCAAAAAAGGATTCTCAACTCAATGATTCATAAAGTTGAATTATTCATGGCCAGGAATGCATATTAGCCTCTGCGCTCACTATTAAACTTTGATCTGTTTAAGTCACAGTCACAGCTGGAACTTCAGGATGAGACAGTGAATGCCATTGTGTGTGTGTGTGTGTGTGTGTGTGAGTTCATGTAGTTCTCTCTCTTATCCATGTCTCTATGTACAGTGAGCCTCTGTGTGTCTCTTTGGGTCTGAGTGTCTCTCCGTCTGTCAGTGTCAGTGTGTCTTTGTGAGTTCGCGTGTCTCTGTGTCTAAAGATCAGTGCGTTATTGGAGAGACAGACACGGTCGGGTGTCCGTACTGCAAACTCCCTAAAGATCAGCGCATTACTGCACAGACAGACCCGGTCGGGTGTCCGTACTGCAAACTCCCTAAAGATCAGCGTGTTACTGCAGAGACAGACCCCGGTCGGGTGTCCGTACTGCAAACTCCCTAAAGATCAGCGTGTTACTGCAGAGACAGACCCGGTCGGGTGTCCGTACCACGGCGGGCTGGAACGCTGCTCTGATTCCGCGGCGCGCTGGAACGCTGCTCTGCTTCCGCGGCGCGCTGGAACGCTGCTCTGCTGCTCCTCTAAGTCGATGCCTCAGCGCTCTGTCCCTTCGTTCACATTTTAATTCTGCAGAGTGCTCCGCGGCGCGCTGCAGCGGACAGGGCCCGCAGCACATAAAGCCTGATGGATTGAGTCACTGATTGAATACGGTGCAATGCAGTCGCAGATGGCTGGGGGGGGGGGGGGGGGGGGGGGGCGGAGGACCGGGCAGGGCGGGGCGGGGCGGGGCGGGGTTCTGGATGACAACCCGGCCGCGCTGTGACACTGTGCCGGTGACGCGCTGCGCGAGAAGCCCCAGGGGAGGCTCGCCCGGAACTGGAAGCGGGCGTGAGTGAGCGCGCGGGTGGCGGAAACGGCGGCGTCGTCGTCCGGACGCGGGTGTTCGGCGCGGCGGCGGGCGGCCAGGTAAGCCCGCCTCCCGGGCGGAGCGGCTCCCGACGGGGCCTCGGCCCTCTGATCAGCGCTCTCTCTCTCTCACGCAGAGCGCTGCGGCGCGCCGCTAGCTCACAGCCAACCTGTTGCGTGTGCGCCGCTCATATCGGCCCCTCTCTGTGGTGCACGGATAAATCCTTCCCCCCCCGCGCTGGCTTGGGAGAACAAAACCAGGGTACGCAGCTTGGCAGTAAACTCCCGTAGTCAGTACGCGTAAGGAGCCACACCAAATCAAGATATGCCGAAAATGCCAATTCACTCCACTTCTGTGTAGCACTTATTGAAAGGGGGTCACATGAAATTGCTACGTGTTTGCCATAACCCTCCTATAATAGTGCAATCGCTTTAAGCACCTTTAGTGTGCTGGTGATTTAAGGAATTGTCTTTCAGGTTTAGGTCTGCACCAAGTCTTCGTTTCCATGGGCACAGAGCATCTTGTTTAAATAAACCGTTTTACAGTTGAGTATTATGGGCTGTAGGGATATAAATTGGCTTGGATAAGAGCATCTCCCAAGAAAATACATTTATAGAAATCACTCATCCCTTTTCAGTGCTTTTTTCCCCCTGAAAACAGAGAAAACTGCTACAGTGAAAGGCAGGTTACAGGGGCCGTGGCTGCAGTGAGGGTTTGTGTGTGTGCTTGTGTGTTTGTTTGTGTGTGTGCGTGTGGGCATGTTGGTGTGTGTGTATGCTTGTGTTTGTGTGTGTGTGTGTGTGCTTGTGTGTTTGTGTGCTTGTGTGTTTGTTTGTGTGTGTGTGTCTGTGTGTGTGCGTTTGGGAATGTTGGTGTGTGTGTGCTTGTGTTTGTGTGTGTGTGTGTGTGTGTTTGTGTGCTTGTGTGTTTGTTTGTGTGTGTGCTTGTGGGCATGTTGGTGTGTGTGTGTGTGTGTGTGTGAGATTCTGAGTGTGCTGTTTGCAGGAGCAGCACAAACGCGTAGAAGAAGCGCTGCTCTTTCTGTGGACGATGTTCCTCTGCTGGGCCCTGCTCTTTTAGGAGAACAGCCCAAGGACCCGCTAGGCCTGCGTCTGACATCGGACGAGCAAGAAAGAGAACAGAATGAGAGAGAGAGCAAAAGAGAGCAAGAGAAAACAGAGAGGAAAGAAAGAGGGAGGGAGAGGAGAGAGTTGCAGAGAGTAATTGAAAGTGACTGCTGCTGCCCTTCAGCAATTAGGAGATTGGTCTTTTTTGGCTGTTGGGTGTGTTTTTTTAAAAGGACTGAATGTGTATTAATTGATCTGCTGACTGATGGTAGCTTGGAGGGAGGGGGTCAGCTGGTGTGCTGGCCTCAGCTAATGCATCTGACTCGGGTGTGGAGTAAGCACTCCACCCTGGAGCATCAGCATTCACATGCACATGCGCACGCACACACACATGCACACCTACGCGCACACACACACGTACACACACACACGTATGGACACACATACACATTTGAACACACACACACTTCTTTGTATTCACTGCTATGAATGTGTGTAACAGGGTAATGGAGAGTAATGTACGTAATGAGAGTAATATGTGTAACAGAGGGTAATGGAGAGTAATGTGCATAGTGGAGGGTAATGGAGAGTAATGTGTATAATTGAGAGTAATGGAGAGTAATGTGCGTAGTTGAGGGTAATGGAGAGTAATGTGTGTAATTGAGAGTAATGGAGAGTAATGTGCGTAATGGGGAGTAATGTGCGTAGTGGAGAGTAATGGAGAGTAATGTGCATAGTGGGCAGTAATTTACGTAATGGAGAGTAATGTGTGTTGTGAAAGAGGGAGTATGAAAGTGAGTCAGCAAGTAAAAGAGAGTGAGTGAAAGAGGGAGAGAGTGAATGAGAGAGAGAGGGGGGAGGGAGTGAGTATAAGCGAGTGGGTGTGTGAGAGGGAGGGAGAGAGGGAGGGAATAAGTATAAGCGAGTGAGTGAGCATGAGAAGGAGTGAATGTGAGAAAGAGGTGGAAGGACTGAGTATAAGTGAGTGAGCGGGGGGGAGAGAGGGAGGGAGAAAGTGAGCAGGAGAGGGAGAGAGAGAGGGAGGGAGTGAGTGAGCATGAGATGGAGAGAGAGAGGGAGTGAGTGAGCATGAGAGGGAGAGAGGGAGGGAGTAAGTGAGCATGAGAGGGAGAGAGAGAGGGAGTGAGTGAGCATGAGAGGGAGGGAGAGAGGGAGTGAGTGAGCATGAGAGGGAGAGAGGGAGGGAGTAAGTGAGCACGAGAGGGAGAGAGGGAGGGAGTAAGTGAGCATGAGAGGGAGAGAGGGAGGAAGTAAGTGAGCATGAGAGGGAGAGAGGGAGGGAGTGAGTGAGCACGAGAGGGAGAGAGGGAGGGAGTGAGTGAGCATGAGAGGGAGAGAGGGAGGGAGTGAGTGAGCATGAGAAGGAGAGAGGGAGGGAGTAAGTGAGCATGAGAGGGAGAGAGAGGGAGTGAGTGAGCATGAGAGGGAGAGAGGGAGGGAGTGAGTGAGCATGAGAGGGAGAGAGAGAGGGAGGGAGTGAGTGAGCATGAGAGGGAGAGAGGGAGGGAGGGAGTGAGTGAGCATGAGAGGGAGGGAAAGAGGGAGGGAGTGAGTGAGCATGAGAGGGAGAGAGGGAGGGAGTAAGTGAGCATGAGAGGGAGAGAGAGAGGGAGGGAGTGAGTGAGCATGAGAGGGAGAGAGGGAGGGAAGGAGTGAGTGAGCATGAGAGGGAGGGAGAGAGGGAGGGAGTGAGTGAGCATGAGAGGGAGAGAGGGAGGGAGTGAGTGAGCATGAGAGGGAGGGAGAGAGGGAGGGAGTGAGTGAGCATGAGAGGGAGGGAGAGAGGGAGGGAGTGAGTGAGCATGAGAGGGAGGGAGAGAGGGAGGGAGTAAGTGAGCATGAGAGGGAGGGAGAGAGGGAGGGAGTGAGTGAGCACGAGAGGAAGAGGAGAGTCTGGCTAAAACCACTGGCCACGTCAGCCCATCGATTCCTTCATCCATCGTTTCTGCTGAGTGCACAAATCTCATCTAATGATTCATCACTGACTGCCATTCAATTAGCGGGAAACGTTCTGCTCGCCATCTCCAAAGAGAGAGAGGTAGAGCAGGAAGGAGGGAGAAAGTGACTTCCAGTAGAAATTAAACAAGAGCCTTAATTAAGTGTTTTTGACAGACACAGAGCTGATCTTAAAAAACAAATTAGTCCCTGACCCAGAAGCCATGGAAGGGTGGGTGTGGCGGGAGCGGGCGTGCTTATGTCAGCATGACTTTAAAAACGGGGGTAAAGGGCTGTGCCTCCTTTCCTGCCGGTGAGGAAGAGGAAGGGGGGGGAAAGTAGGCCGGCCACTGCACAAACCAGGGAGGGGCACAGAGCAGCCCGACACAGAGCGCCTCCTTCCTCCCCTTCCTGATTTAACCATCGATCCGGGTTTATACACATCACAGTCAGCGTGCGGCGACGCGTGAGGGTTTGTGCCCGGCCACTTCACTTCCTGTTCCTCACCCGAGCCCGCCAGGCTCCGCCTGGGGCCCGGCGAATCAAATCTCACGGAGTTCATTGAGAAAAGCAGGGGAGAGGGGAGGGCCAAACGCTCGTAATGGGAGAGGGTGGCAACCTGCCAGTCAAGGAGGGCAGCTCAGGTAAACAGAAACGAGCACCGTGGCTGAAAACAAACTGGCCTCCGACAGGCCTCATATCACCCCAAGACCTGCCACTTCCAATTCAGTCATTTATTGTTGTTTTTGCTGTTGTTGCTGCTGTTGTTGTTGTTGTTGTTGGTGTGAAAAAGAAGAAGAAGGCAAATGAACTGCATTAATATATAGACTCTCCTGAGACAGCAAAGTGTACTATCTCACTTGCTACTGGAGATTTGCATTATCATGGCAGGCAGCTACATAGTTTTCCTAGAATTCCACATGTTATCAAGCTCCTAGAGCTTTTACATTTTTAAACATTTGCCATGGACCTTGTAAAAAACAAAAATTAAAAAAAAAAAAATTAAACAAGTCAAACTTTAATTTTAAACATCCTTTGTGTGTTTAGAGGAACACAAGCAGCTTCATAATTTACGACAGCCAATTGCATACTAAATCAATACTATTTTTCAACATAGAAAACTGCGTATATTGTTTTAGTTTCACACAAAAACAACTGACCACGCCAAGACAGGGTCTTAGTGGTTGGACCTACGCAAGACAGGGCCTTGTCGGTAAGTACAGTGTTCAGACCAACACCGCCAAAGTGAAGAGTTAGGGAACAGTGCGCTATAGGAGGAAATAGTCTGCAATTTCAGACGAAAGGTTGTTAAACCCAATACCATGAAGAGCGGGCGCTCTCCCGCTCGCCACCTAATCACCCCCACAGCCTGATTGGCTAATTAAAACCCTGGCCTACTGCGGCCAATGTGTAGCAAGCACTCAGGTGCAACTCCACCCCGGAGCATCAGCGTTTACACTGCTGCTGCTCGCTCCCTGGGCGCATCAACCCCCCCCCCCCCCCCCCCCCCCCCCCCCCCCACTCCCCGAGTTGGGATGAGGTCAATTGGTGCCTGCGGAAGTCCTCTCACTGAAACTCCGGATGAAAATGAAAAGGCAAAACAGCAAGTCTGTAGTGCTCTGGAGAGATAAACACAGCAGATACGAGCCCTGTACAGGGGTTAGCAGCTAATGGAGCAGAATAGCTGCTGATACTACTGAACACAGAAGTCTTGCAGTAATAAAATTCCAGGATAATACACACATACTCACACATACACACACTCACACTCACACACACACACACACACACGCACACACACGCGCACAAGCCAACAAAATTCAAGTGGACTGTCTCTCTGTCAGCATCCATGCCACAATCAATTCTGTTGTCTGCAATTTAATCTGAATTAGGCCCAGTTAAATTCAGCCACCAATGCCAGGACCTCTGTGCCTATTTTGTGCAGGCTAGATGATTATAATGATTAAGACCATTAGGGGCCATTGATAAAGGCTGTCAGTGCAGTGTGTGTGTCTGCCATTGTCATCATTATTATAGTGTTCAGTTCAAGAGGGCTGTGTGTGTGTGTGTGTGTGTGTGTGTGTTTGTGCATGCATGCAAGTCCGTGCGTGTGTGTGCGTGTGCGTGTCCACACGCAGAAAACAGATTTTGTGCAAATAAAAAGATGAAAAGAGATGGAGAAAGGAGAAGTGAAAGAAATTTGTCTATTTATTTAAATGGAAAGTAATAATGTCTTTTCAAAAAATGCGTGCAGTGCTGAGCCTAAATAAACAGCAATCTGCTATCACAGTGCTCTGTACTGCAGTGCCACCCGGTGTCTCTGAGTGATACTGCAACTGCATTTCTTCCAGAATAACAGTTAGGCAGGCTATCTAATTCCTCGTTCCTTCAGAGTCTTCTACAAAAGATGAGAGAACCCCACTCCCTGATTCACAAACTCTGAAAATAACCCCTATCCCCAATACCTGTGTGCAGGATATGCCGTACAGTAGACTTTCCATCTCACTCACACACACACACACACACACACGCACACAGTCTTACAATCTAGCAAAAGTTAAAATATTTCAAGTTGATTTCAATTCAAGATCCCAAATACACTGCAAACTGATATTTTCATATTTTGAATAGTAGCCTCTGATTTCAGTGTTAATTGTAATTCCAGAAATCTATCACACTACGCACCACCTAATCTAATCAGCTACATCTACAGTAGCTGATTATATCAGGAAGCTTGTGTGTGTGTGTGTGTGTGTGTGTGTGTGTGTGTGTGTGTGTGCATGTGTGTGTGTGTAAAGCATGTTACAGCTAGACTTTTTAATGATGTGTTTACTGTTGGGTTAAAGTTAGTACTGTATATTATTGGATAACACAGTATCCTATTAATTATAAGAATGACAGGGATGGGGTGTAACATAACAAATAATCCTTAAACACCATCATGTGAAAATAGCCCACAACATCAGATATCCAGATGTCAAACATGAATCCAGTAGGCATCTGATGTCAACTCTGCATGACTATTTTGCACATGATTTTGCTGTTTAAGGATAGGCTAAGCAAATCTGAGTGGGTTGACTGTTTAAAAAGCAAGGAGATAGTGACACCTAGTGGTCATTAAATAAGTAATTTTTGTTGTCCAGGCTTCAGGCTCCACAGAACATTGGCAGAACCCCCCAAATGACCACGAGGGCAAGAGTGGGGTTCATTAAATGAAGGGTCCCAGAATTGAGTGGGGCAGAGTTTTCGGGAGAAGAGAGGGGAACTCTGAGAAACCTGCATTATAATGGGGGTTTTAGTTAAAAGTATAAACCCTCCCCTTGGCGAGGCATATACTGTAGCACAGACCGCACAGGGCCAGCTCTTAAGCCATACGCAAACATCCCCAGGCAGTTAGCAGCGTGATCCTCATCATGGCATTTGTACCCTGGGATCCCATCTCAATCTGTACACCTTGCTGAGTAAAATAATAAAGGAAGGAGGGCTTGTGCAGAATGAACAAATGAGTGTAAACTATATTATGTGTATTTAGGAGGAAACGCACTTAACATTGCATGAATGGGAACAATGCAGCTGCTCACAGATCCATGTTCCTCAATGTATGGAAATCACATACGCAGTTCAATGTGTTGTGTAGTGCATTTGAACAGTGATTGCTGCTGATGTCAAGCATGGTTTTCTCTTTTTGGGCGTAATCACGTAACGTGTGTAAATATGTCACAGAGTTTGAAAGAAAATTATGATACTAAATTTAGCAGTTGCTCTTATCTGGTGCAATTTACAGAGCTTGAATTCTTTTACGCACAATGCCATTCATACAGCTTGATGGTTGCCAAGACTATCTGAGACAAATGCTTCTCTTGTGTGCACAACTCCAGTGCCCTTCCTAGGAATGAACCTTAGAATTACAAGTGCACTTCTCTAACCATTAGACTACACTGCTGCCCATCTAGAGGACGGTGTCACTGCCAACATGATTTTGACAAATGCTATTTTTAGAGACTCCACTGAATAAATTCCTGAAGGCTTCTGTATGAGGTAATAAACAACAAATCATTTGTGGAGAAAATCACAGAAACTCCAATATTATGGATTCATAAGTATATATTTCAAGATTATCCACAAAGGAGTGCAAATAGTATGTGTTCCAAGATTATTGTGGACAACATATTTCTTATGAAGGTTAAATATATCACAAAAATAATACCAATTACTGCAGCGTCTGATACCATACTGGCTGTGTCAACAATCCGGCGGTGTTGACAACTTAGAGCCCAATGAAACCCTGGCAAATTCAGCGACACCAATAAAATTAGACGCTTTCATAGCTCTTTTAACTGAGCGGTGGAAAGAAATCGGACAAGATAACATTACGGCGTTCGCACATCATAGCCCCATAATAATTCAGCCATTCTATTTTTTAGGTTCTTATTGTAATGACCTATTTTATGTGCCATTTAAATAATAATAATAATAATTGTAGTGTCAGCTGTCTTGTAGTCTTGTCATTGCGTCAATATTTCTGCTTCTACTTTTTATTTATTTTTTGCAAATTTTACAAGCTTTGGTGGGCAAACAGAAATGTCATCTGACTTTCAAGACAGACACATAAAAAGGCGCCCCACCGCAATCCATACCCCCGGGACGTGTTTAGTGTGTGTCCAACCTGTCTGCGTCAGTTCCCGAGTCATCGCTACGCACCTGGTCACCCGGCGACAGCATGCTCTGCAACACGTGACTGTCGCAATGGACAGCACGTCACCGTCCATTCATTCAATTCTGACTCGTTTTGTTGCGACGCAATTCACTTTGTACCAACAGAGGGCGGTGTTTGCTCGTTAAATCGGCAGCGTGGTGCAGCCGTTTCCCCGGAGACACAACCGATAAATATTACTCAGCGCCTTTCCAATTTATTTTTTTCCCCGCTGTCGCAGCACGCAGACGGGTGAGACACTTTTCCCCCATCCTCAGAAATCTTAAAACAAGCCAAGAAGCCTGTTTTTTCTGGAAGGCTATGGACAGAGGTAACCGTTATGAACAGAGTCAACTGCCACTTCAGGCAAATACCTCATTTTCACATGTAGGGATTTCCGAGTCCGTGGCTTGGGCCTACTCCGACCGGAATGGTGAGGATCTGGAATCACATTCACGTGTAAATGAACCGAACTGCACGGCTCATTACCTGCAATTTCAGCTGCCCTTGAAAAGACGTACTGGAAGGCGAAAATATGTTATTGAGGGCTGAAAACGAGAGACTTGCCTTCACTTTCAGTGGGGCGCAAGCCGTTTTTGACATCAACTCCGTAAAAGTAATTGGATATTTGATAAATGGAGGTGATTTAGTTAGTATGCCAGAACAGATAGTTATGGTTGATAAAACAGACCCAACAATCCTGAATTATAGAGATGGAAATATTGCACCCATTAATTGTTTATATAGGGAGCATATGTAACTCGATACTACACCATGTTATAAGTGCTGCCTTAATGGTATAACTAGTACAGCATGGTATTTTTTTTTCTTGCAGTTGCTAGGCAAATGTGATTTCAGTGCTAGTTTGTACTTGGCAGGATTATTTGTTTGTTTGCTGAACAGGTTACTCTACAGGGTTGGAGTCCTGATCTATGTGGTCACTTCTGGCACTACGATCTTTACTTCACTCTAGTGTGTTTCTTTTGCACCTCTGCACCTTGAACTAATGCACTTGTTGTACGTCGCTCTGGATAAGAGCGTCTGCTAAATGCCTGTAATGTAATGTAATGTAATACATAAGATAAAAGGCCTGTTCTCACATTACAAAGATAAGATCAGAATGGTGTCAATATTTATGAGGTCATATGTCCATGTTAACCACTCAGTGGTCTCAACATGGTTTTAGTGGGGATAGAATTAAATGGGACAGATGAGTAATAAATTCAATGCATAAATATTTAATTCGCTATGACAAAACGTATTGATTTTTGCAATGTGTCCGTAACCCTAATTTAGGGACACAGAATCATGTTTATTTGGGTGAGGTGAGGCTGTTGTTTTATTCACCTGGGGTACTGTGCCCTCCTGGAGGGTAAAACAGTGACTTCCTACCTGCTGTTCCAGGACCACAGTGCCACACGTGGGCACCGATTACGCCATACCCGGGTTGGGCAGCAGAGAGGCAGTGTGGATGAACAGCAGTGTGGATGGGGAGCAGTAAGGCAGTGTGGATGAACAGCAGTGTGGATGGGGAGCAGTAAGGCAGTGTGGATGGGGAGCAGTGTGGATGGGCAGCAGTAAGGCAGTGTGGATGGGCAGCAGTGTGGATGGGGAGCAGTAAGGCAGTGTGGATGGGGAGCAGTAAGGCAGTGTGGATGGGGAGCAGTGTGGATGGGCAGCAGTAAGGCAGTGTGGATGGGCAGCAGTGTGGATGGGGAGCAGTAAGGCAGTGTGGATGGGGAGCAGTAAGGCAGTGTGGATGGGGAGCAGTAAGGCAGTGTGGATGGGCAGCAGTGTGGATGGGCAGCAGTGTGGATGGGGAGCAGTAAGGCAGTGTGGATGGGCAGCAGTAAGGCAGTGTGGATGAACAGCAGTGTGGATGGGGAGCAGTAAGGCAGTGTGGATGAACAGCAGTGTGGATGGGGAGCAGTAAGGCAGTGTGGATGAACAGCAGTGTGGATGGGCAGCAGTAAGGCAGTGTGGATGAACAGCAGTGTGGATGGGCAGCAGTAAGGCAGTGTGGATGAACAGCAGTGTGGATGGGCAGCAGTGTGGATGAACAGCAGTGTGGGCAGCAGTAAGGCAGTGTGGATGAACAGCAGTGTGGATGGGCAGCAGTGTGGGCAGCAGTAAGGCAGTGTGGATGAACAGCAGTGTGGGCAGCAGTAAGGCAGTGTGGATGAACAGCAGTGTGGATGGGCAGCAGTGTGGATGAACAGCAGTGTGGGCAGCAGTAAGGCAGTGTGGATGAACAGCAGTGTGGATGGGCAGCAGTGTGGGCAGCAGTAAGGCAGTGTGGATGAACAGCAGTGTGGGCAGCAGTAAGGCAGTGTGGATGAACAGCAGTGTGGATGGGCAGCAGTGTGGGCAGCAGTAAGGCAGTGTGGATGAACAGCAGTGTGGATGGGAAGCAGTGTGGATGGGCAGCAGTAAGGCAGTGTGGATGGGCAGCAGTGTGGGCAGCAGTAAGGCAGTGTGGATGAACAGCAGTGTGGATGGGCAGCACTGGCGCTTCATCTGCATGATGGCAGCCAGCTCTCCAGCCAAAGCTAATCCTGCCATCCGCTTCCACGATGCGCCTCTCTCCGCACCTGCTCCATCCCTTTATCGCTCTCTTCTCCTCTCTGATTTCCTCCTCTTTTAATTCCTCCTCTTCCCCCCATCTCAGCTGCCTCCTTCAGTCTCACAGGGCTTACTTCACCCTGCCTCTCTCTCTCTCTCTAACTTTATCTAATTCTTTTACTCTCTTCCGAGTCTTTCTCTTTCTCTCTCTCTGTCCCCTCCCCTCATCAGCTTAGCGTGACACCATTATACTGCCACATCACTTCAGTGACATAAACACCGGTCACATATAACTTTTCTTTTCTGTCTCTGTCTTCCTCTCTTTCACTCTCACTGGCTGTCTTTCTCTATCTCACTATCGCTTTACTGCCATCTCTCCATCTTTCTCTCTCTCCCTCCCTCTCTTGTCTCTATCGAATTCAAATTCAGATCAGTTTTTTTGGCATGGAAAACTGGCTTTTTGCGTTGCCTGGTGTCAAAACCAATAAACAATGAAAAACAACGCTATCAATAACTTGAACGTGTCTCTCTCTTCCTCTCTGTGTCTGTGCATCCTTTTTTCACTCCTCACCAATGACCCCCCCCCCCCCCACCTCTCTCTCTCCCTCTTTCAGTCTCTCTGAGTCTTCTTTTTATTCCTTCGCTGTGTTTACTTGACTGGGACGGTGCAGAATCATGGATATAAGCATGGACCCGGGAGCTGGTTTTAATCTGTAGCCCCTGTGTACTCTGCTTGTCCTTCTCTCCCGTCTCGTTCACTCTCTCTGTATGAATCACAGTCTCCAGTTCCCCCGCCCGTCAGCTCTGTCCCTGTTTCCTCCCAACTCATCCCCCCCAATCTCCTCCTTCATCTTCACAGGCACACTGCCCACTGCACACCCCCCACCTCCCCTCCCCTCTCTCTCTCTCTCTCTTTCTGTCACTCACGCACACTCCCCATCCCTCTCACTGTATCTGTATCTCTCTATATGTCCCCCCTCTCTCTCTCTCTCTCTCACACGCACACTGCCCATTCTCTCTCTTTCACACACACACACACACACACACATAAACTGCCTATCCCTACCTCTCACCCTCTCTCTTTCTCTCTCTCTCGTATGCTCATCACTCTCTTCAGATTCAGTTTCCTTCCTGTCTCTCTGTCTGTCTCTCTTTCTCTCTATCCCTCTCTCTCTTACACACACACACTCTCATCCTCTCTCTTTCTCTCTCTCTTCCTGCATGCTCATCCCTCTCTTCAGATTCAGTTTCCCTCCCAGCCTTGCAGCCCTGTATACACATTTCTCCTGCACTGAGATGGCCAGACACAGAGAAAGCACAGCTTAGCATGCATGCCCTACAAAGCAGCTGCGTCTGGCCTATTTCCCCTCCCCAGCTCCACTGCACCGCTCCCTGTGTTATTTATACAGCTGGCTGCACTGCAGGTACCCTGTCGAGTGAGGGGGTGTAGGGGGGGGGGGGCAGGGAATCTGGTCCAATAAGGTTAGTGAAAAAACCACGGTGACTGAAGCCCCCCCCCACAGCCGTTCCAGTTAATGAAACAGCTGGAGTCACTCTCCTCATTTTTAGGTCACTGGAACAGAGGCTGCTGGATTGAGGGTGCTGGTTTCTGATGGGGGGGGGGGGGGGTGCTCCTACAGTAGACCAGGCGTGTCCGGCGAGACATGCAGCACCGCCCGTACGGCGGTCCGGTCCCAAACCACGTGCGAGCCCCCCACCCCCCATGCGGGCAGGAAGTCTGTCCTACGACACTGGCAGTCTCTGCTCTGTGACTCCCTCTCAATTCCGCCACGCTCTCTGTTTTCCCCCATATGAATAATAGAGAAAATAGAGAAAGGGTGTGTACTGCTAGAGGGCACCCTCCCCCCCCCCTCCCCCCCAGGAGAGAGGTGTGCAAGGAACTGAGAAGATACCCCCCCCCCCCCACCCACCGCCCACTTACAGCCTGTGCCCAGTTCTTGACAGGATAATTGATGGGCCAATCAGAGGAAGCTCACTGATTCATGAGCCAATCAGCACCAATGTGGCAGCTGTGACAAGCACTTCCTTTGCAACTAATTAAGGGGCAGCCTGAGGCAGACGGCCTCAAAGGTGCCGTCCTTCCCTCCACCCAATCGGAAGCCCCCTCGCCGCTCCCACCCACGCCCCTCTCCGCAGCCACAGAGAAACCCCAACACAGACTGGCCTCTGATGGGCGGGATTACATGGCCACTGTGCCACAAACAGATGGGGGACACCCCAAAACGTTACTCCCACTGGTTATTTATGTATTCATGAGCCCTCCCTCCACCCTTCCCCCCATGTAACAGAACCGTTAATCAGAGGGGTCAGTGCCGCAGTCACGACCAGGGCCATCAGATAGCAAGGCACTCTGGGAGTAGCCTGCTCCAAGGCTAACACAGCCACCGCAAGCTTCTTTTTCAGTATACAATTAAAAAAATAAAATAAAAAAATAATAATAATATATATATAATTTTAGATTTCACAATCGTACAACTGTACACAGGCTGGCTGAGGTAGTGCAGCATGGCAGCGAGGCAGAGGAAAGTGAATCAGGGCAGAGAGGGTACAGGAAGCCGCAAGCAGCGCAAAGCGTCTTCAGATCACAGCCGGGCCACGCGGCATCAGGCAGATGGGCCGAACGCACCAGGCTGTTCTCAGATCAGCGGCGGCTCAGCGAGCCAGATCTCAGATCTCGAGCGGTTTCTCGAGCCGAGATTCGGTGGGATTTCAGTAAGCCCCTCTCACAGCGCCCAAGACTGCGGGGCGGATTACAACACTGAACTTACGCAAACAGGAAAGCAAGCACTCAAGTAAAAGAGACAGTGTTTCACATCCAAAACACTGGCAGTTACGTTTCAAGAGTACATTGCTATATCAATCAAAGGTTGCTTTGGTGCACACAAAAACCACTACACAACTCCAATCAACAGCCGGGCCAAGGTAAAAATAAATGTAAATAAATAAATAAATAAATATAAAAGTAATCTAAAATACATTATATGAAAATATATTCTACATAATGGAAAGCGACAGGTGAATTTTAAGAATAAACTAAGACATCCAGCATTTTTGATGAACTAGATACAAAAAAAAAAAAGTGTATGACAAATTCAATGAACACATGCCTCAAGGCTATATTACCATATAAATAGCTTATTTTCGCACCATGCTCCCACGGTACCTCCCTGCCACTCGCACTGACATGGCAGCAGATTAGCCGTCTGTGTTACGTGTGTCTATCTGCTCATAGCCGGCGCTCCTATTGGACCGGCAGTACAACTCAAAATGATGAACACAGTCGAGCCGATTCATGATTACAGCACTCGGTACAGATTACATACGCAACATTTATTATTGTTAGCATACAGGCTGTGGTCTCCCAGTGAATGTGCACGCGCGTTGGCAACCACGAAATAAAATGTGATCTGTGCATCAACGGCAAATCTACGCAGAGAAGAGTAGATACAGATCCCTGAGCTCATAATTACTTGCAGAAGAGATGGCATGAATCAAACAGTACTGTGTTCTGCACATTACCCGCTATGCTCAGACAACTGTACAGTTGTGCCCTTTGCTGTGTGTGTGTGTGTGCGCGGGTGTGCGTGTGTGTCCGTGCGTGTGAGCGCACGTGTGCAGGTGTGTGTGCATGTATGCGTGCCTGCGTGTGTGTGTGCGTGTGTTTGTTTGTGTTTGGGTGTATTTGGCTATACGCGTGGGTGTGTTTGGCTGTTATAAGGTAATAATGTTCTACTGTTTGCTGTACTCTTGCCTACTCTCTTTGCTATTAATGATATCTCTCGGTCAACAGAGAGAGAGAGAGAGAGAGCAAGGGAGAGGGAGCGCTAGAGAGAGAGAGAGAGGGAAATAGAGAGTGAGATAGAGAGAGAAAGAGAGGGAGAGATAGAGACAGAGAGAGAGAGAGAGAGAGAGAGGAGCTGATGAGAGCTCCATCCGTGAGGGCACTCTGCACGTGTACCTGGGGTCTCCTCCTCTGGCGGGGGCTCCGGGAGCCTCCCTCCGCTCCTCTGATCCTCCGAGTCGTGACTGAGCTCCTCGCCGCGCCGATCAACCGCTAGCGCCACGACACGCGCGCGCAACCGTCTACCGCCGCCCCCGCGCCGCGCCCCTTCACCATCCACCGCGACCAGAGCTCAGAAATATCACAGCCCGCTGCTGCGTGCTTTACAGACAGGAGCCTCGTAGCCTGCATCTCTCCAAAGATAGGAATAGCCAAACCGACAGCATTCTTTAGATGTAAATTTCATAACCCACAGCCTTCTTAAGAAAATCACGACCAACAACATTGGCAAGGTAAAGATATCATTCCCCTAGCCTTTTTTTATATAAAAAAAATCACAACCCATATGTCACAACCCACAACCGTCCTAAGATCAGAAAATTCCCACAGGCATCTTTCTTAAAATAGGACTATCAGAACCAACAGCCTTGATTTGACAGGGATATCAGAACCGTCACAGGACTGCTGTAGCAGTAGCAAAATCCTTTGCAAGTAGCCCCAAGACTTGGAGGAAAGGGGCATCCAGTGTAAAGAGGGAAAAGAGGACAGGTAGCCTTTTCCAATATGATGTGCTACCACATCATAGATGGCAAACCACGACCCGGGTGAAGCACACATTCAAAATCGAACCCACATTCCTCTTAGTCATCATCCCACTTCCCTAGCCATCATGCTATATCGCCACCATGAGGTTAACAGCCAAAAAGCGTTATCATGGAATTTTGACACTAATTCAAAGTATTTTCACTTATCCAGAACCTTTTAATGCGGTGTAAAGGCTAAAGTACCTCGTATATTTATTTGGATTCTGGTAAAGACGCGTGAACGTTTCAGGTCAGTTACACTCTGCAGTAGACACAGAGTATGGCCACACTCCCATCCATCAAAAATGGCAGCAGTGCAGTTCATATGTGTGTAATCAGCACACTAAGCCCACTTTTAGTTTCACTGTCATTCATCCCCACAGGACTTTCCCTGCTTTGGTTCCTGTGTACGGGACAGCATTCTGGGTTCGGGTTTTGGAGTAATCCCCCCAGCAGAGCCCGGTTTGAACGCGTTCGCTCCTCTCGGCACGCGTCGGCGCGGAGGGTCGAAACGCGCGGCGCAGGCGGTCGACCCGTTTGGGCGCGCTGGGGGCCAGGGACGCGAGCGGACAGCACCGCGCAGAACGGAACGCGGCGACCGGCTCGGATTACGCCGTTCTGACGTCCGCAAAGCGGCAGGTACAGGGGAACAGCCGAACCCAGTAGAGGTATTAGCCGGAGGCTCTGTGGACCACAGTATGCCCTCACGGTTGGCCAACAGGAGGCCTAGCAGCAGCGAGCGCCTTCTCAAATCACCAGGAGCAGCTACAGCCCCCTGTACGGAGATACGGCAAAGACTAAGAGCGCATTCTCGTTTCTGTCTGATCGCCGGACCAGCCGAGTGGCCGGTTTAAAAACCAGCGGGCTGATGTCACATCCTGTCGCGAAGCGCGTCGGATTGCCAGAAATTGTAGTCCTTGAATTGCTTTCACTCGTATTTTTTTTTTTGTGCCAGTTCTGTGGTTTGCTTCCTGATCAATGCGGAAGGCAACAGATGGACAGCTGTCATCATCCTCTGGAGTCCTTGGCACGACCAGTTTAAAGAATGTGGTGGGTGGTTCCAACTCAGCCAGCCAAGCAGTTATTTCAGTGAGGTGACTGACACTGTGGGTGAGGTGTGAGGTGGAAAGGACCAGCAAGGGTTGGTATAATGTCTGAGGTATTTGAGATGTCTTCTGCAAGGCATATGGTCTCTCAAGAATATTAAGACATATGTGGTCTGTACAGTTTGTGGTCTGTACCGTTACATAGTGTGTGGTCTGTGCAGTATGTAGTCTGTACAATGTATGGTTTGTGCAGTGTGTGGTCTGTGCGGTACAGACCCAGGTCAGTACTCACTCCCATTCTTTGCGTCGAGCCTGGGGCGTGCTCTGAAGCTTGTGTGACTGGTGTGCTTTGATCACATCTCTGTGATCCACCAGGCCCCCGCGTCGCCTGGCAGGGGGCGCCAGAGAGTCGTCGGCCACCGGGGAGTAGAGCGGGCTTCCCATGACCCCCGTCTCCACCGGGCTCCTGCCGCCCCCGCTGAAGCAGAAGGGCTCGTCCCGGCACTTCTCCACCCGCACGTCGTACACCGCATGGTAGTAGGTGGGGGTCGGGCGGACGGCGCTCCCGCTGGCCGTGGGGTGGCACTGCGGCCGCCGGCTCTGGGATTGCGCTTTGCGGCTGGGCCACTGGGGCGGCGCTCTCTCTACAATCACAGAGCCATCTGCGCACAGGGGAGACAGCATAGAGCTGGGGGAGGAGGGCAGGGGGTGAGGCGGGAGGAGGGAGAGGGGTGGGTTTGATGGCGGCCGTAAGGATGAATAAGAGTTTCGAGGGATGAGGGGGTAGTGAAAAAGGAGAAGAGGATAATGGGTCAGAGTGAAAGAGAAAAAAGAGAAAAATGACACTCATTAAAACAACCGACAAAAGCAAGGGCATCAGTTTTTTAAAAGGGAAAAGGAATGGCAGGCAAATTTAATGACACGCAGGCCCCTCGCTCGCTGAGTGCTTGGCTTGCTTTTATCCGCTGCTTCTCTGCGACGTGATGCGAAAAAATAAGCTAATCAACACAAACACAGGCCCGAGGAGACAGACCTGCTATAGCAAGGAGTTACTGTGCTCAGTCAGGTTGGAGAGTGCGCCCAAGAGCCAGATAATTCAACACTGAATTCTGGAAAGTTCCACCTTTCCCTTGAAGGGTCAACAAAAGAGTTGATGCTGTCTATAGTTAACACTTCCAGCTTTTCTTGTTGCAGGGACACTGATTCTAAGTGTGTTGCAAGCATTTTCTGGTCTTAATGCTTATTTCTTATTGCTCTTGTAATCCCAGTGTCCACATTATTCATGTTATGTAAAGCAAACACTACCGGTAATGAGAAATATTATATTCCCAAATAAATCAAGTTGTATTCATTTATAATAATATGGTTTCTCAGAGAAACGTTTAACATGTATTTTCATTTCTAAAAACATGTGTCACAATTGTTCAGACCCTAAATTATGATGTTAAACAAATCTGACAAAAAAGGGAACTGTATTGTGGCTTCTCGTGGCTAACTGTTTCACTGGGGCATAAAAATGAGGTAACACACGTGTCCATTATCTATCACCATGGAGAAAGGACTCCAGGAGGAAATGGGACAAAGGGTTGTTGACCTTCACAAGTCAAGAGATGGTTATAAACAACAACAACAACAACAACAACAACAGAAAAAAGATACGAGTTTCCAGTATTAACTCAGTAGCCACTGGAAGAGTGCAAAATATGCCCAGTAGACAAAAAAGTTGCACCTTTGCCCTCATGCACTGTAATGCAGATGGTTTGGCCACCCAAAGAACATCCACAGCTGAAGACCTAAAAAAAAAAAATACTAAAAAAAACTACCTCTGTGTCAAAAAAGCTTTTTGGAAGGATGAACAGAAACAGAAACAAATGGCTTCTATTGAGGGCAATCAAAAAAAACCATCTAGAGTGTGCTGAAGGGCACTGGAACCCCAACTCCATTGGAACTGAAGCTGGATGCTATAGACGGATGAGACAAAAACCTTTTGCCAATAAACACCACCAGCGGATTTGGCGTCAGTGGAAGGGTGCTTAGGTCGAAAAGAATAGGGCTCCTGTTACGGTCGATGGAACCATGAACTCCAGCAAATACCAAGGCATTTTGGCCAAAAAACCACTTCCCTCTGCCAGAAACCTCAGACTTGGACACAAACGAACCTTTCAGCCAGACAATGGTACTAAGCGTACTTCAAAATCAAAAGAGAATTCTGCAGACCACTATCTCTTTCAACTTTTCTATTTTGCGAAGGCCATGTCATTTGGCAATGTCTGACTCCGGAGCTGAACCTAAGTCAAACCACAGTCCTAAAATTTGTGATTTGAATGAAAGATGTGAAAGCTCCTAATATGAATGAATGATATGAATGACCTCATAAAACATTACAGAAAGCCACTCAGTGGTGTCCTTATCCTTGTCAAGAGAGAGAATACAAAGTGCTAAAACAGGGTCGTGAACATTTGTGATACTAACAGTAAATTTAAAATTTGAGTGATATTTTTGTTGATTCCATTGAATCACTATTAAAGTAAAATATGTTCCCATGTCTGAAAAGATCAGCTAGCTCAGTACAGTATTTTTTGTTTTATGCAGTATTTTTTGTTCATCGTGATCATGGGTGTGAGTCATTTTGGAGCATTTGGATGATTTCTTTTTTTGGAATATTGTTCTGGATAAGAGAATCTGCTAAATTGTAGAATGTAGCATAATGTAAGGTAATCCAGCAACACGGGCGTCTGCGGATGGGGGGGAGGGGTAGAGGAGACAAAGAAAGACGAGAAGGGAGGGAAGAGAAGAAAGAGACAGGTGGGCATACGGAGTGATTGAGTGCGAAGTCAGCGCCAGCTCCTGCACTATATCACTCATTCAGATGTAAATGTAAAGACAGAAGCAGACCAGTTGGGCAGCAGCTGGCACGCTGGCACTCGCTGTGTGTATCTGAGAAGTGCCCTGGCGCTAGGGATCCAGTGCCATCGAGGCAACCAGACATACCCCAACGTTTGTTTTTTTTCCCCTTTCTCCTCATATCATTTTTTTTATTTCAGCGCTTTCAGACACTGAAGAGAACCAGAAAAAAAAACACAACTCACTCTCCTATCGCCAGCCACTTACGAACACAGAAATAGCTTAGATTTCTGTGACGACCATTGCTAAAATGCGGAGCTGGAGGATTCACAAGAGCACTGTTTTAAGTCCCTATGAGTAATGTTTCAGATCCCACAGTCCCCGTTGCTTTTTGCAGTAATCAGTAGTCACTGCACCCTGTGACCTCCTCCTGACTGGCATCCGAAGTTAACTGTCCAAGTTACGTGACGAAAATATATTTTTCCATACGTGGATAAAATATACTGACATTCCTGATTGGTCCTGTTTCTGAGACCATAAAGGGCTGTACTATTGTTGTTTTCAGTATTTAATTACACAAGCCATTGACTTCCATATGGGACACAACAAATATAACCAACAAAGTGTATTATTGGGAAGTATATTTGGAATGCCTCTAGGATATATTACTCAATGAATGGATTATGGTATATTTAAATGTCCACATGCGGCCATAACACCTTTATGGCGTTATGGGAGGGGCACGGACTTGAGGCCATTGAGGTACTCAGGCTGCTACTGACGATGATGCTGCAGAGCTGTGTAGGTGGAGTCCTCCCTCTGGACGGAGGGGAAAGCCAATTGGCCAGTGCAGCGACAGGAACAGGTGAAGGCATTATTTTCACGGGACATTAGGCCAAGGTCCTGACTCACTGCGGCCATTAAAGGTCCCGCAGAACTTTTAACAAAGGGTAGGGGGGGGGCCCCCAGGTGTCCCGGTTAAAATGGCACTCTCTGAATATCTCTCTAATTATCCCCCAGTTTAATTAGTTAAGTAAATCCTTGCCTCTCCATTCAAAGAGATGTTCAGGAGCTGTGGTGCAATTCTCCCAGGTCAGAGCTAATCTTTAGGCATAATGAGTTACAATGGCCACCTTCATTGTACCGCATCTCGAAAAAAAATTTTATTTGTCATTCTTGCGCTTAGTTGTAATTGGACTGTCTATTTTCGACTACAGCATGAAATTCTGTTTTTAATAATGCCCTATCCTGCTACAGAATGCTGAGTGCCTTTTTTTCTCTCTCATTACTTTGTTCTTGTGGTTCTGTTCTTTTATTTTGAGCGCACTTTCTGAAAATGCTTGAAAAATGTATGATAAATAATAACACTGACAAGAAAAATGTTTATTATTATTATTATTATTGTTATTATTATTATATGACAATGCTATAAGGTCCAAGAACTGACACCCTTTTCTATTGCACCATTATAAAGTTTTGCAGTTCTAATGAAGCGTACATTAAGCTGTCTGTACATCCGCCTGACAAACCCTGGCTGCCGACTCTTCCAGACTAAGGACCTTCCCTTTGCACACAGGATCCCCGGGAACACTGCGAGTCGTTGCCGAGCCAGGCCTGGGCTGGGTTTGAGTCAGGAGAGCAGCATCACCACTGCAGGGGCAGTGAAGCGGTTTTCTTGCTCACGTCTTTAAAACCCTGTGCATTCTTAGACAGTTCACTTCGCTGCTTTTCCATACGGCCTGCCTACAAAAAGCTGATGCACAGAAAAACGGAAAGAAGAACGTGATTGCTGGCGCGCTTGCATTAATCTGAAATGAGTTCATTTATTGCACTATTTAAGATGTGGAACAGCTGATTAAGTAATAATATAGGCTAAAAACCATCTGCTCATATTTCCATTCGAGCATGTGTGAGTGTGTGTGTGTGTGTCCTGCTGGTTTGCTTAGATTTTTTTAAATAGTTGTGCTCACAGAATAGTGCATTCACCGTTCTTGCCACAGTTTAATTCCTCTGGTTGCCTCGCCCAGCTCCCTGATTGGCTCAGGATTTTGTGGGCCAGCACTGTTGGCTGAGCAGGATTCTATACGTCGACTCGGGGGAGGCAGCCGCACGTTTAAGTCCATTCACAAGCACCTGGGATAGCGGACTGGGCTGGCCGTCTCATCACCTGTAGTTGGGCAGGTACACCATGGCCCTTCATCACATCAGCAATAGTTTCAAATTTGTTAAACTAATAGTAACATGCTAACCATACTTTATCAATGAGCTCAGTATTGCATAATGTACATCTCTATCATTAGGTGGTAGTCCCTTAGTAGTGCATTCAGTCTCCCTGCCGCCCTGCTTCTCCATTTGATAAAGGTGGAGACCCTAGGACAGGGATTCTCAAATCTAGTCAGGACCGATTTAAACCTGGGACCCCAGGTGAGTTAAATTCGCTGGCCAATCAGTAACATTAATTGATCGATGAACTCTTCTTCTTTCGGCTGTTCCCGTTAGGGGTCGCCACATCGGATCATCCGTTTCCATCTCTTCCTGTCCTCTGCATCTTCCTCTGTTGCACCAACCACCTGCATGTCCTCCCTCACCATGTCCATGAGCCTCCTCTTTGGCCTTCCTCTTTTTCTCCTGCCTGGCAGCTCCATCTCCAGCATCCTTCTCCCAATATACCCAGCATCTCTCCTCCGCACATGTCCAAACCATCTCAATCTCGCCTCTCTCACTTTGTCTCCAAACCGTCTAACCTGTCCCTCTAATATACTCATTCCTAATCCTGTCCAACCTCGTCACTCCCAACGAAAAACTTAACATCTTCAACTCTGCCACCTCCAGCTCTGTCTCCTGTCTTTTCATCAGTGCCACCGTCTCCAAACCATACAACATAGCTGGTCTCACTACCCTCTTGTAAACCTTCCATTTCACTCTTGCTGGTACCCTTCTGTCGCAGATCACTCCTGACACTCTTCTCCACCCGCTCCATCTCTTCTTCACCTCTCTTCCGCACTCCCCGTTACTTTGAACAGTTGACCCCAAGTATTTAAACTCATCCACCTTCGCCACCTCTACTCCTTGCATCCTCGCCATTCTGCTGCCCTCCCTCTCATTCACGCACATGTATTCCGTCTTGCTTCTACTGACTTTCACTCCCCTTCTCTCCAGTGCGTACCTCCACCTCTCCAGGCTCACCTCAAGCTGCTCCCTACTCTCACCACAGATCACAATGTCATCCGCCAACATCATCGTCCACGGAGACTCCTGATCGATGAACTATCAGGTAGAAAAGAAACCAGCAGTACTGTGGGCCTCGAGGGCCAGATTCCAGCACCGCTGTCCTAAGATGCGCAGCCCGCATGGACAGTGTTGCTAAGCACAGCGTATGGCAGAGAACCGGACACATCTAACCCTATAAAGCAGGCAGAATGATCGCCTAGCATGTGAGCGAGCCGTGCATCTCTAGTCAACCAATGAAGTCTGTCAGAACATTGAAATTTCCCACAATGCCTTGTGATTGAAAACATGAAACGTCGATTAGTTTATCTGTTGCAATCTATTGAATATTAATTATTTTATTTACAATAATTTTACTTACTATTACTAATTAACATAATTCACTGTAATTATTAGATCGAAAGATCTACATAAATTCTGGAAATTGTTTAAAATATTATTCTGACCAGAAGAATTAGCTGATTATTTAAGGTACTGGTGCCTAGCACTGTGTATTATGCAAAAACAAAGGAAGGATAGGTGTGCTTCCCAACCAGTTCTTTCTGGATTTGTGGGTGGTCAAATCCAATAACAGAAATAAATCACAAAGTCCTGCCATCAACGGATGAATAAGCAGCGCTCCACTGAACCACACTCTAATAACACAGAATATTTATGATTTTATTTGTTTGTTCGATGATTTAAAAAAAAAGACCCAGGCACATTTCAGCACAGCTAGGCATCAATTAGAATGTGATGCCAAATGCACAAGAGTAACTGTAATACCAGAGGCATTGAGAGATTAAACTACACGTACATCATCTTCAGGTGCGATCAACTTGAGCTCATGCCTCGGTCAGTCTTAAGATCAGTATGTTACGCGTTTGAAGAGCAGTGGAAAAACTTCAGCTTTATGCTGGATTATAGTTTTCAGCTGCAGCTTTAAGTTTTCAATTCTGCATTCACAATCATGCAAAAAATTTGGTTTTCTGAGTGGAAAACAGAATTACCACACCAAAAGCTTGAAGTGGTCTCGGCTAGAGTAAACCAAATGAGATGAACGAGGAGAAATGTGACTGGATTTATTCAGCTTGTATATGAAGAACCAGCCCATGAATTAAATAAATTCACGATGCTATTAAAACACAATTATCGATGATTAATCAGTTATTAACAGTGTTTAAGGGTCTGGGTGCATTCTAATGATACCTTCTGCACATATGCATGTGGGCGTCGGTGTGTGTCACAATTCTGCCGGTACATATCATTAGCCAGCTACAGTACAAATTATAAATAGTTAAGCAGTTTCATTCCACAGAACACAGTTCCCTGAGTTAAAGGGTAGGCCTGAGTGTGAAGGCTCACATATAGAACACCTTTCCCTGTGTTTAATATGAGGTCTCAGTGTGTAGGCTCACGTGTGGAACACCTTTCCCTGTGTTTAAGAGTGGGCCTGACTGTGTAGGCTCACATATAGAACACCTTTCCCTGTGTTTAAGAGTGGGCCTGAGTGTGTAGGCTCAGGTGTGGAACACCTTTCCCTGTGTTTAAGAGTAGGCCTGAGTGTGTAGGCTCACGTGTGGAACACCTTTCCCTGTGTTTAATATGACGTCTCAGTGTGTAAGCTCAGGTGTGGAACACCTTTCCCTGTGTTTAAGATGAGGTCTCAGTGTGTAGGCTCACATATAGAACACCTTCCCCTGTGTTTAAGAGCAGGCCTGAGTGTGTAGGCTCACATACAGAACACCTTTCCCTGTGTTTAAGATGAGGTCTCAGTGTGTAGGCTCACGTGTGGAACACCCTTCCCTGTGTTTAAGATGAGGTCTCAGTGTGTAGGCTCACGTGTGGAACACCTTTCCCTGTGTTTAATATGAGGTCTCAGTGTGTAGGCTCACGTGTGGAACACCTTTCCCTGTGTTTAATATGACGTCTCAGTGTGTAGGCTCAGGTGTGGAACACCTTTCCCTGTGTTTAAGAGTAGGCCTGAGTGTGTAGGCTCACGTGTGGAACACCTTTCCCTGTGTTTAAGAGTAGGCCTGAGTGTGTAGGCTCCCGTGTGGAACACCTTTCCCTGTGTTTAATATGACGTCTCAGTGTGTAGGCTCAGGTGTGGAACACCTTTCCCTGTGTTTAAGAGTAGGCCTGAGTGTGTAGGCTCAGGTGTCGCACGCTGTGACTGACTGTGGTTTCCGGGGGGGGGGGGGTGTGTTGAGAGCTGAACGCAGCCAGGGGGCCTCTGCTCATCAGGATGAGAGCACATTTATGGCAGCCCATCACAAATCAACTCGCACAGCGCCTTTCAAATCAAAAGGCCTGTGTGTGCGTGTGTGTGTGTGTGTGTGTGCAAGAGAGACTGTGTGTGTGTGTTTGTGTGTGAGTGTGTGTGTGTGTGTGAGTGAGTGTGTGTGTGTGTGTGTGTGTGGGTGTGTGTGTGTGTGTGTGTGTGCAAGAGAGACTGTGTGTGTGTGTTTGTGTGTGAGTGTGTGTGTGTGTGTGAGTGAGTGTGTGTGTGTGTGTGTGTGTGGGTGTGTGTGTGTGTTTGTGCATGTGTTCTAGAAAGAGTGTGTGTTTGTGCGTGTGTGTGGCTGTGTTTGTGCGTGTGTGTGCGCGTGTGTGCGCGCGTGTGCATTAGTGTTCATAAAGGCATAAGCTTGTGAGCATATGTGAGTGGGTGAGTATATGTGTGTCTGAGCGTGGGAGCGGGTAGGTGCACGTGAGTGAGCGAGCATCTGTAAGAGTGTGTGTGTTTTAAAACCTTTGTGGATGTAAGCAGTCATTTGAGTGTGTTCATCCGTGCGCGTGTATCTGAGAGAGTGGGAGAGGACCGCTCTTCACTGTGCAGGTGGGAGAGGAGAGCACCGGGAGACAGCCAGTGTGTCACACGCTTTGTGAGTTAAGCGCTAAATCTGACGCTGTCTGACTGCTCGCACATTACTCACAGCGCTGACACCGTCCCTCCCGCGCTAATCCCATCCATCTCCCCCTCAGAACACCAGTCAATCGGACCTCACCGGGGAGCCCTGCACTGGTGGACCTTTAACGCACACACACACGCGCACACACATGCATGCACACACGCACACACACACGCAAGCACACATGCATGCACACACACACGCACACACACACACACACACGCACACGCACACGCACACACTCACACTTTTCTTCTCATCACTTCCCTCAAACCTGTAACCTCTACCTGTCCTTGGTGCAGAACACTGTGTACCCTCCCATCTACCTCATTCCATTTGTAGTCATCTACTCTTCCCTCTCATCTCTTTTCCACTTTTCTCATCTATATCTCCCACTCTCTCTCTCTCTCTCTCTCTCTCTCTGTCCATGTCTCTCACTCTCACTCTTCATCCCTCTCTCTGATCCTGGACTGAAGGCTCTTTTAGCACACTCTTTAATCAGTTTAATCCCCCCTAGACACTGTGTGTGTGTGTGTGTGTGAGAGAGAGAGAGAGAGAGAGAGAGAGAGAGGTGCCAAAAGGTGGGTCAAAAGTAGACCTGAGAAAATTACCAGTAACAAGAACAGTTATGAAGGACAGATGATACTTGAACAAAATTTGAAGTCTACATTACAGGCAAGGTCAAGAAAAAAACAACTGAAACTGTCACACTGCAAGGAGTAGACTTTGGCAGCAGCTTTGAAATGGAACATGGAATGAGGGAACAGGAGGATACCTGTCCCAGGATTCCTTTGATGCAGAGTTCATACATCAGTGCTCATGTTTCCATGGAAGCTAACCACCTCAACAGAGAATACAGGGAGTCACATCTTGAGACACCTCAAGACATGCATCATGTCTCCGGTGTGATTAAGGATTGTGAAAATGGGTTTTGATACATTTCAAACAACTCAAATGAAAAACCAGCACCTGTTTTTTGGAACAATGTAGAATTTTTGGTGTCTTGGAAATGGCACAGAAAAATACACAGACTAACTCTTCTCAGACACATTCTTAGACACATCTTAATGTTTGTCATGCCTGGGTTCAAAAGCAATTTTGGCAGAGTTTCACTACCTTGTTTTGTTAAAAGCACTATGGTGAATTTTGTTTTATCAGAACATGTCATTCAGTATACCTGTATGCGGGCACAGACATACATTCTATTTACACAGTATACTGTAGCCTACATGCTTTCCGTAAATGCGTAGACTACTGTCTGAGTCTGTCATTCAGGAGATATTAGGCTATTCTGCTGTTTGCATCATCTAGCCTTAACCTTTATCCATAAAATGATTCTCTCTCTCTCTCTCTCTGTCTCTAATTATGCACACGCACACACACACACAATTTCATTCCCCGTTTACTTCTCTAGATTCTTAATAAAAAGCCTGTAACAATGTACACAATCACACGATTAAGGTACTGCTACACACGCGCAGCAGCATTCACGTTGGCTACAGTAATACAAATCCGCCGGGCTTTTACCGAAACTAGCAGATGTTCGGTCGAAAGGGTTCCAGAGACTGCTGCCTTTGCGAAATGCGATTGGCGAGTCCTGTTCGGAACTGTCAGTGAACTCGGAACACTTAAGGGCTAAACTGTTGTCCCGAAACTGCGCTGAGATGGCCTACTTTTCTGTAGATCACGTAACCCCCCATCATACATCATATCGGTCTTTCTGTCGCAGGGACAATTTCACTGTTTATTTTCTGTTAAAACAACAGCGTTTCCATTGGACAGCTTGTATCACAGTCTACAAATGTAACGTCGTATGGCATTCGATCCACACACAAACCATACAGAAACTCCGCCAGATGTGCTTTGGGTAAATATACTTGTTCAGTTCTGTCAGTGTTTTTAGAAGCAAACTTGCAATAATATATGTTTGCATTTTTAATCCCGGATAAGATTGTCTAATGCGTTTACCTTACAGAAGAGGGTGGTCGGGCTAAAGCGGGGTCTTGACCCGACCCGGTCGCTGGGAATACTGTTGTTGCTGTTGAGCGCACCCAGGGGTTGAACGGGAGTCGCCTTGGACAGCTGGGAAATCGACTTGATTTTGGATGCCGAGGTCCTTGTCCTCTGCTGGCGAAGAAATCCCCATCTTCATTAATTAAAACACATTCCGCAACCTGCTATCTACTGACTCATACGAATCACTGCTAATGTAGTTGCAACTGTTTTCTCTGAATTGCGATGGAAAGTAAACAGCAGCCAAATAAAAAAGGACTCGAGTCCCATCATTTAAGTGCATGCATTCATTTTCAAAGATGTATCGCAAGTCCTCATCATTTTCTCTTTTCTGCAGTACATTATTTTACCCTGTTTTTTCTCGGTTCGTTTAGCCTTGATGAGACGTAATAGGATGAATCGCGCGATGGAGAGCGAGCGCGCACTGTGCGCCTTTACAGTTCGAGCGCAACACCAAGTGTACGTGTTCCCTGTCCTTCCTGCGCGCCGGGAGACTGGTGAGATCATTCCGGATGATCGCGGACTGCATTCATAGTGCGCGTGAGACACTCAACACAAAAGTCCACAACGAGGTTTTTGTGGGTTGCGCTGGCGTAAAAACGTGCTAATTAACTGCAACGATGAACTAATCAAGGGGAAACCTAGATTCTTGCAAATGTTCATGTCAGATAAAGTTAACTCACTGTAACCCATAATAAGATCAGCAGGTATGGTTTAACCGTCTGATTTAAAATATACAATCAAAAGTTACCTAACAAATATTCTGATGATAAAGGAGTACTCATTATGAAATAACATTTACGTTTTAGTGTATACATGCGCGCAAACACGCTTTTGTCACTCTTGTCACAAAATCGTACAGTATTCTTACAGACATTTACTCAGCCAATGCTATTTTTACTTAAATAAATGTAAGACATTTTCAAGTTCACAAACTGCATAGAAAGCAGTAAACAGTGTGAGCGGTGGCCAACAAGCGACTGTCTGACGGTCCAGCCCGTTATTGCAAAAGCCTGACTCATCATACTGTCTACCTGCAGTAGCAACCAGCTTCCACTGCATGCGTATTGTCTACCTGCAGTACCGGCCACTGCCTGCAGGGGCAACCAGCTTCTTTTCATCCCCCTAACAGTTCACAGCTCGGCGGCCAGGGCCACAACCAGAAGAGGCTTTTTGTCCAAACTCACAGATCGCATATGAAGGTTTTTTGTTAAGGAAATACAAATATGTAACTACACACAGCTATATACATATACATTATACATACCCCCCACATTTCAGGGCACTACAATATTTGGGACATATTTATGTTATGCAAAAGACAGTTGCTGTGCTTACTACTTTGTTGCATATCTTTTATATGTAATGACTGCTGGAAGCGTGTGACCCATAGGCATCACAGAGTAGCTTCTCTGGTGATGCTCTGCCAGGCCTGTACTGCAGGGAGCTTAAGCTCCTGCTTGTTTTGGAGGCTAGTTGCCTTAAGTTTTCTTTTCAGCATATGAAATGTATGTTCAATTGAATTCAGATCAGGTATTTGTGGTAACCATACATGCCCAAACCATAATACGCCCACCACCATGTTTCACAGACGAGGTGATATGCGTTGGATCTTGGGCAGTTCCTTTTGGATTCCACACTTTGCTCTTGCCATCACTCTGATGCAATGACTTCCTTGAGACTTTCATTGGTACAATTCTGGCCCTTGTGTTTACCAAAGGCAATGAAAGCCTAGAATCAAGATTAGATCCTGAAAACTCTCTTATACCTACACTAAGGAAGCAATTAAACACACAACTAATCAGACACACCTGTGAACCCATTTGTCCCAAACATTATGGTGCCCTGTAATGTGTGGGGCTATGTATAAGTTCTGTAATTTATACATGATGAAACCAAAATGTATAAAAAAATATCCTTCAGACATTGACCCTAAATCCCCCAATGTGTACAGACCTGGTTTGTGAGGTGGCCATTCGATATTGATGACGGCAGTGCCATGCTCCCCAAACCACACTGAGACAACCACTCACGTTTCCTGACAGGGGAAATGCCATGTTGAAGGAAATGGACAGGAAGAGGATGTCATCACTCAGTACCATTAAGTAAAGACTGCCCTTGTCGTTACAAGATTACAGAACCACCAGAACCTTTGCATTGTGTTCGTTATTTTCTTTCTTTTTCGCTACCTACATATGCATGACACCACTTTTTACAGTGATAGGGAAACGCGGCTTCAGTCGATCTGCATTGCTTGCGCGGTGCCCGCTCTCCAAGCTCCTCGAAAACACCTGCTTTTCTTCCAAGGGGCTCAGCAAGGTTTGCAGCAATTAAGACTGAGGGCTTTCATCCGAAAGACAAGGCGCTGTCTCAGCACCATCTGGAGCGCCTCGTGCTTCCCTCTTTCTTCCACAGACACTCCCGCTGCCTTACAGGCGTCCTCTCCTCCTTTTAAAAGGCATTCATCAAGGTTCACGCTTTTAAGAAGCTCTCTCTCTCAACGGGGTTTCTGTTACTTCGGTGGCACATTGTTTTCGTAATTAGCATAGGCTTGAGGCAACAAAAAAAAAAAAAAGAAGACCCTCACAGCCCGCTTAGTCACCAGCATATTTGAAAATATGCGACGTGTCCTGAGGCTGACAGCACACAAGCCCAGAGAGGTGCTGTACAGGCGAGGGGTGAGGGGTGTAGCAGATGGACCTGGACGGCAGAGAGAAACAGTGGCACACAGGAACGTAAACAACTACCGCCAGTATTTTAGACTTCGTATTCTACTGCTGCAAACTTTCATATTCATGTGATTTCACATTTGACATAACATAACTTGCAACATAGCATGTCAGTGTTTTGAGTCTATGAGACTAGGAATTGGCCAGGAACCTCACAGCACAAAAACTAAAATATCGATCGGTTTCAGGGAAAGCACATTTCATTTTGTACAGCTGTCTCTTTCTACTTCAGGGCCTGATAGAGGGAGTAAAGTTGTGAGGGCAGGGACAGATAGAGGGAAAAGGATGAACGAGAAAATTAAAGGTGGCAGAAAGATGGATTAGCATTTATCCTCACGTCCAGTCAGCCATTTTTCAATTTCAGCTTTGCAGCAATTCAACCCATACTGTGTGGGAAAAACTCTGATTCAATGCTTTTCTGTTTGTGACCTAGCACTCCCATAATGTTAAAACGGATGCGATTCAACAGTGGGATATTTACTCTGTAAATTTAGCATGAACTCTGCATGTAGCCCTGACTCTCTGTTGCAGTCCAACACTGCCCTCTTCTGTTTCCAGGCAGCCAATACATGCTACACTCACAAATGGCAAGCCTTGAAAATGCCATACATCAGCTTGCATTATTTATAAATTAAGACTTAATTTACAGTATAATTGATCATTTTGTTTCAATATGGAAAAAGAAAAAAAAATCAATTTCACTTAGATGAATAAAAAGGAAGTTGCTCATATGAGATTTTTTTAAGCCCATACATCACTCAGTAAAAAATGAATAAATAACTAAAATAAAATGATGAAAGACACTTCATTTTAGCTAAATGCAAAAGCGGAAAAAAATTTCAGTTGACGTGGCTGCACAGCTGAGGTCTGGCAGTCCCATCTGCTGATGGCTGCACTAATCCAGTAAAACTCCACGCGCTGAAGGAGGTGAAATAGGAGCTCAGTAAATCACTCCGAGCACAAGCCCGGCACAGAGTCGATTGGCTTTCTGCAGCCAGTCAGTCCCCGCTACAGGACCGAGGGCGGAGAACACTTTCAAAAGCAGGGCATCTGGACCACGAGGGAGGCTGAGGTTTATGGGCACAAGAAACATGGAGTTAGAACTATATGAAGGTACCTTTTCCATCTCTTCTACAGTTTTCTTTGGCTCCGAACAGGTACACTGTACCTTTCCCCAAAAGGCACATAAAAGGAATAAAATATTAAAATGCTGACATAACTCACCATTTTAGCAAAGAAAACCTTTGTACGAGTCTGTATTTCTGTTTCGCACAAGTACTTATTTTGCTTAGGAATCTGGAAAGCTCTTTAACTGCAAATTCCGAATGTTCTCTTGGAATACTGAATCCCAGAGGGTCTCCGCACAGCAACATTAGCAGCCCACTTCCAAACGGCATCACAGAAGGCACTGTCAGTCCTGCTTTCCCAACACCTAACAGTGCTGCTGTCAACACACATTTATACAGTTATTACAGCCATATCCGTCTTTCAGATGAGACGTTAAACCGAGGTCCTTACTCACTGTGGTCATTAAAAATCCCATGACACTATTCGCAAAGAGTAGGGGGTTCCCCGGTGTCCTGGCTAAATCCCAGAACTGGCTCTCGCAAAAACTTGCCACCTAATCATCCCCGGATTTAATTGGCTAAAGAAAATGTTCTCTCCCTCCAGTGGAGCTGCTCAATGGCCAACAATAGAGGATTGTGGTCGTACTGGGCAGCTCCCAGGTGTGAATGTGTATGACTGTGAAGCAGGGCGTTGCTGCAAAAGAGCATCCGTGCTCAGCGAACCTACCCTGGGTAAATAAAGGTTAAATATCAAGAAACCAGGGTCCAATCAGACACAAGATAAAGAGACCTGACTCAATACACTGGCTATTCACAATTAAAACATACTAAATAAATTAAATACTTTTCACATTAAATTACTTTAAAGTGTGACTTTTATTATTTCAACTTGTGGGGTGAGCAAGCGTAGAAAAGCACAGCACTCCATCAAAGAGAGTCGAGCAGGGAGCGATGGAGCACTGAAACAATGCACTCGTTCCTCATCTCCTTTTTCCCAGGAACCCAGATGGGGGTGGGTGGATCAGCTGTCCGTCATCCTCCTCGCGTCTGAGTCTAGCTCCGGCCTCCTTCTGGAGGCTCTCCGTATCCGAGCGCTGGTTACCATGGCGGTGACATGGGCTGGGGGTTCTGGAGGTATGACATCACAACGGCCGAGATGGACAGCCTGGTCAAACGGACAACCGCAAAGTTAGGGGGAGATCACGCCTCCGACGTCCACTCAGGACAAATCAGAATCCCTGCAATCTGAATATTCACCTGCAGTGAACATCAGATGCATAACTGAAAATAATCCTCTATATTTTTCTGGGGCAGATGCTGAACATGCTCTGGTAAACCACTGTGAGGGAGAATGTGTGATTACAAGTCCTTATAGAAGAACAAAACGATTTCAGTAACTGAAGCCATCCGAAGTATTGAAGGTACTTGGCTAGGAGAAATTTTAACAAGTTAAATATAACATTTAGTAATATAGTTTCACAGCAATTTTGAAGAGCTGTAATAGGTTAATAACACCAATGTGACATAGAAAGACCACATATAAAAGAGGACAGAAGGACTGTGAAAGGAGAGAAAATTAAAAGCTGGCACGAAGTAGGTGAAACAGGCCATGACTCACTGGTATTAAACCCAGTGAATTAAGGCTCAGCTTACTGTTCTTAAACCAGGGGAGCTTCACAAAGCACCATTAATGAGTTAGCCAGCTAACTTCTGTAAATATCATGGAAAGTCTTAGGCTCTTCTGGTTTCAAGAATAAAATCTTTCCCCAAGTCAAATCCCCATTTCCTCAGCAACACATCTGGCATCATAATCCTAGCATAAAGCAGGCTAACTCCCAGTCATGCTGCCTGTGGGTTTACACTGGTGTTATCCCACTCAAACAAATTCAATTTCAGATATTCTGTGTTTTGAACAATTGCTAATGTTCAACCGGGGACAAGGTGAAAACTAGCTGAGATGTCTTCAATGTTACAGTTTCTCTTTGCGATTTCTTTGCTACCATTTTTTTTTTAACTTTCTTGTTCATTTTGTTACAGTCAGACACAAAAAGTGGTATTAAATGCAAAATTTAAGAACCATAATGCAATAATGCATTATGATGCATGATTTATGAAATTATCGCCTATATTTTCAAGGAATAGGCATGCATTAAGTTTAAATCCCTGTAACTGTAAAAGCAAGTGTGTGTGTCATCATAGCATATTCAGTGGCATTTATTTTAAAACAGGCTATTCTACATTTTCACGTGTTGTCTCCTATATTATGTCCAGCAGATGACAGTTTTTTAAAAACTGACAGCGGCCACGCATCTCCAGTTAGCCGTGTAACTAGCTGAGGCAGTACTCTTCTCTTCTCTTCCCTACCGTAACTTATCCCCAAGAGAGAATGCTGGGTCAGGCCAAAGGTAATTTAACATGAAGGGAGAGATAAGACATGCACGCAAACACACACACACACACACACACACACACATATACACATGCGTGCACACGCACACAAACAAATACATACACACACGCACAAACACACACATGAGGCGGGTTTGATGGATGCTCACATGAAGCTGCTCATCATCTGTTTGGTGTCCTCAGAGCTGCGGGAGTTGGCGAAGCTGATGAACGAGCAGTAAACCGCAATCCAGGCGCACCACTTCAGCTGCAACACAGCGACTGTGTTAACTACTCACACACACTTACAACAAACACACACTTCAGCTGCAACACAGCAACTGTGTTAACTCAGAACAAACACACACTTCAACTTCAGCACAACTGCGTGATCTGCATCACATGTACTGATACACTACACACTCACACTTTTCAACAGATGATACACACAGTGCTAACTAACTTTGTCATTGCAGTCAGGATTCAGGTGGTGCACACCTGCAATTCATCCCATTAAAGGATTCAATTTTTCAGTCCTAAGATACCTATCCAGGCCTATATAACCAAGACAAATAAGATGCATACAATGCAATTGAGACATGGTAGTCATGTCATGCCATTTGTACACACACACACACACACACACACACACACACAAACACATTCAGGTGGGTGTAAAGTCACCTTGAGCATCAGGCCACACATGCTGAATATCATGCCCAGCAGGTTCATGTAGTCGGGGGTAGGGTCCTCCAAGGTAGGGTTTGAGTCTGTGCTGGGGGGTTTGTACCTGAAGCAAATAAGATTTGCTGATTAGATTCAGCCATAGACGGCACTGATACTACGAATGGCACGGCCTTAAGAAAGGAGGAGGTGGCAGTACTGGCTTGGGAACCCGACGTGCAACTTAGAGGTCGCAGACAGGTTTGATCCCCTGAAGGACCACTACCGCTCTAACCTTGAGAAAGGCATCTACGCTAAATTGTTTCAAAACTAAATTCCCACAAAAAAGGAATGCATTTAAAACGTAAGCAGTGTAAATCGCTCTGGATAAAATAGTATGTTACATTCATATGTTAGGAAGTGATACGAAGCTGACAGACATAGTAACAAACGTACCATAGTAATAACACATATAATTAATTAATTAATAAACAAATAACGACGGACTGCGTGAGATTTCCAACCAAGAATAGTAAATCAGCTAGTTAATCGTCTTATCTCAGGGAGCTGTGAAGTCAGATGTCCATTAGCTCACGGGCTATCAAGTCAGTTGGCAAAATAATCAACAATTTCGACTTGAGTCGATTGTACATTCCCTTGAATTACTCACCGAAGTATCTTGTTTTGCCTCCGTGGATCCGACATGCTGTTTGAAGTCATCTTTATCCCTGATCCCACACAGTCTTCTCACTACTTCAGTGAAAAAACTGAGAGAGATCGAAGAGGAAGAAAATGTGAGTTGCTCAGCTGGTTCCGTTTATTTGTTTCCGGTAACACATTTTATAAATTTCAAAATAAAGGTTGTTTTAACAGTATTAGCATATATTACATTACATTCATTTAGCAGACGCTTTCATCCAAAGCGACGTACAAAAAAGTATATACAGCGTGGTGGTGGTTATTCTAGGTATAGTCTGAAGAGATGAGTCTTCAGGCCACGGCGGAAGATGGATAGTGAGGGGGAGGTTCGGAGAGGGACGGGGAGTTCATTCCACCACTGGGGAGCTAGGGTGGAGAAGCTCTGTGATCCCTTTGGGCGGGTGGGAGGGGACAAATCTTCGTGTTTTTGTCAGGAATAAAGAAGTTATAAAAAGTAACAAAGAATATTAGCTAACGCCTCATATATTCAACAAGACAGACCAGACTGGCTACAAATTGAGCTTTTATTTTGAATTAGCACTGTTTCCTAGAACGCACCGCGGTTTCTGTAGTGATTTTTTGGTGTTAAACATGGCAGCACCAAGTTTGAAAAACTAGCACAGGGTTGAATGTTGTTAATTGTTAAAAACACTGCATTGAATTAGCGAATTATGTGAAGACCGGAAATGTGTTCTCAAATATTGTGTTCACAGATAACGATCATTAAGCGGACCGAAAAGAACAGCTCAAGACTTTAATTCGCCAAGGTGGTATGTAAAATTTGCTTGGTGGCTTGCTTGCCACAAGCATTAACTTTAACTGGCACGCGTGATCAGGTCGCCAATTGTTTGATGTTGTAACCTTACATACCGAGCTCGTCAGCGTAAGGGCACATGCCGGGACAAGTGTTGGCAAGCACCTTAATAAACGAATCGTCTTAAATTAGGTACACTAACATGAGCATCTAAGCCTGAGTGCTACTGATTGGCTAACTGCAAACAGCAGTTATTCTTTTGGCAAAATACTTGGATCGTAGATTGTATGTTTGTACCTAACGTTAATGAGTTCGCTGGATAACTCTTTGTTTACAGTCATGCTAGCTGCTATCATATTCAGATGGTGAAACCGGCTTATTTTAATAAAATAACGCACAGATTATTCTAATGCAACGTAGGTGGTTACGGGCCATGGCACTCCCCCAACCCAAACTACAGGCGCCTCAGCTACCCCAGCACCTGCTCCGAACCTTGGACTGCAAGCAGGGGGCTGTCAGAGCTGTGCGCTTCAATGGTAAGATAATGAGCCCGTGCTTGTACCGTGCGTCACTGAACGTTTTATATGTGACCGCTACCGTGTTGCTAACAGTGTCGTTCCGTTAGCGGACGGCAACTACCTACTCTCATGTGGCAGTGACAAAACCCTTCGGCTATGGAGTGTAAGCCGAGGAACTCTGCTGAAAACCTACAGCGGGCATGGTTACGAGGTGCTGGACGCCGACGGGTGAGTGCTTTGCTTTAGAGCTGGGCCTCGTGCTTTATTGATGGCATGCCTCACTCCCTTGACTTTGTATTATATGACATCACTGTTTTACTTTAATTACGTGGGTTGGTGATAACACATCGAAAGGGCACGTCTAGCAAAAAGGACCAACTTTTTAATACAGTATCAACTGTGAAATATGTATGTATGTTAAGTATGCGAGTTTGCAGGTCTTTAGACAACTAAAACACCTGACGTAACAGACTAGCCACACTTCCTACTTGAGCATGTAATCACTTGCTGTGACTACATAAGTTGGTTTTGCAGTATGTAATTTGTGCAGTAAAGTTAAAATGATGTGTCAGTAACAGCTGTAAACAGAATTTGTATGTGTGGGAAGAGGAGTGGGGTTCTTGGGTGATGGATTATATAATTTAGTTTTGCTATATCAAACTCAATTCCTTGTCAAATTTGCCCAAAAATTGCTTCAACTTCTGCTCCTACTTTTACGATTGCTCTGTGTATTTTTGAAGTGAAATGATTGCTTGATTGTCATATTACAGCCGAACAGTGGAGGAGCATCCATATTTACATATATATATATATTTTTTTAAAAAAAATCTTTTTTGCTGTTAATTTTGCATGCATGTCAACATATAAGCATAGATTAGGTTTGTTACTGGCATGGTTTGACACAACCTAGTGCCTGAGTGAGATTGTATCTCATATTTGCTAATACAAGCTCAGCTATATGAATGGGTAAAAAATGTGGAAGATGGGAGAAAAGGTAGAAACCAAACATGATGGTAAGCATGTACCCAGTGTCTGAATTTAATAGTGTAACAATAGTGTCATTTGTTAAATCAGCCTAATGCTTTTTAACTGCCTCTCGTGCTTCTGTTTGTATCAACCTTTTGACCTCTCTCTGGTTCCATTCCCATGGTCCTCCTTGCAGTTCCTATGACAACAGCCAGCTGTGCTCCTGCAGTTCTGACAAGACAGTGATCCTGTGGGACGTGGCGACGGGACAGGTCACCCGCAAACTGAGGGGTCATGCTGGGGTGAGGACATCTGGTTGGGTTTTTTCTTTTTTGTCACATGTATGTGATTGTGCTATCTCTTTCACTGAACTGCATGCCATAATGTAAAAAGAAAGAGTTGTGTATGTCACTGATGATTTCTATGGAATATATGCCAAATCTGCATGGACTCTTGTCCTTCGGTTTATAGAAAGTCAACTGTGTGCAGTTCAATGAAGAAGCTACAGTCATGCTATCAGGTGAGTTGAAGATGTCCACACCATGTACAGCTTTGTAGTTCTCTGCAAATAACCATGTTAATTTCTGACCTTGAGGTTGATATTGCAGTCAGTGTTGTGTGGTTTGTGTGCGGGGGGGTCCAGGCTCCATAGATGGCACGGTCAGGTGTTGGGACACACGGTCCAGGAGACCCGAGCCCATTCAGATTCTGGACGAGGCCAGTGACGGTGTGAGCAGCATAAAGGTGTCTGAACACGAGCTGCTTACCGGGTCAGTACCTAATAAACCTCTGCATTCAAAACACTGCAGAACACTGTGGGGCACATGATAAAAACACAGCTGAGGATGGCTTTGGTATGTCTGGAGGTGGTCCTTACTCCGGATGTGAACTCTGACCTGTGGTAGAATGAATCTGTTGACTGTAATAATACAGGCAGTTTGGAAATGAAAAGTTTACAGATGAAAAGTGTAACAGTCATTGTAAATCTGCCTCTTGCTCCCCTGACTCTCTCAGTTCTGTGGACGGTAAAGTGAGGCGGTACGACCTGCGAATGGGGCAGCTGCACGTAGACTTCGTCAGCAGTCAGTATACGAGCGTCTGCGACCAGTGTCTTTGTGTTGCTGTGTTGTGCACCTGTCGCTGTGCCTGTGTGTGTCTGTATGTATGTTTGTGTATATGTGTGTGAGTCTTTCTTTGTTCTAGTTTGCCTGTCAGTGTGTGTGTGTGTGTCTGCTCTTGTGCTTGCCTGCTTGTCCCTGTACATTGTTCCTTTACATTTAGGCATTAACAGACCCTCTCATCCAGAGCAACTTAAAATTGCATACAAAAAAGGTTTTCGGTGCCTGGTCACCTGATAGCAGGCCTTCACACACAACTTACTTAGCAGGAGTAAACCCATTAACCTACAACATATGTGTATATTGCCTTAGTAGTGGAGCCACTGTGTGATAACTTGCTGTGGGCTCTCCTCCCCCCGCCACAGGCCCCATCACGTGCGTGTGCTTCAGTCAGGATGGACAGTGCTCCCTCAGCTCCAGTCTGGACTCCACCGTCCGGCTACTGGACAAGAGCACGGGAGAGCTGCTGGGAGAGTGAGTCTGTGGCTCAGTGCAGCCCGGCACACCTGCCTGCCGAGCTCAGCGCTCACACCTGTTCTCTGTACTCCCAACACCTACACGTTCTCACTCTCTCATACGCACATACACATACACACACACGAACACACACGCGTGCATGCACACATACATACATGCTCACAGGCACGGATGCACAGGCGTCGTTCTTATTTGTACGCATGTGCACTCGTACATTGTTTACAAAATATTCTTTGCACTCACTCAGGTGCATCAGGTGTTTTATGTAGTGCTGCAGCGCAGTGTGGAAAACGGCACCTTTTCAACAGGATATAAAATGCAGTCGCAAAAATGTACAATTGAGCGTGAATAGGAAACGGCACTCGCACCATGGGACTCAACAGGAAAAGGAAAGTACGTCATAACGCCTGCCGTTCATACACAGTCCCACTTACGCGGCTTTGTGTAGGTACACCGGCCACAAGAACACGGGCTACAAGCTGGACTGCTGCCTGTCTAACAAGGACACCCACGTGGTGAGCTGCTCAGAGGACGGACACGTCTACTACTGGGACCTGGTGGAGGTGAGAGGGGAGAGGGGAGAGGGGAGGGTGGAACAAACTGGCTGAGAGAGAGAGTGGAGTTTGGGAGAAGCTGCTTTTGCGAACTAGTCTGGGCCAGTATGGCCCATCATCACCAACAAAATTAGACTTGAAAGAATCTCTGGAGTCTGAACCTCAATTATCAAAAAAATGTTGACCTTTCAAAACAATATGGCCACGTCAGTCAGTTGTCATGGGCGTGGCCATGTTTTACTTAAACAGCTGTAACTCATTAACGCTATGTCCGATCCTCATTAAATTTGGGTCATAAGTTCAGCATATGATTCTGGGGAAGCCTGCCAATTTCGGTGCCTCTCTTTGGTGCCCTATTGCCTTTGTCAATAGGTGGTGCTATAAGAATTTTTTTAAAAATGCCTCTTTTAACGGGTTGGCCAATGAGGCTGGAATTTGGTAAGAGACATCTTTGTGAAAGACCTCATCAATAAACAACTATGCCTCAAAACCATCGGCAGCCTTTTTGTTTTTCTGCCATTTAGAATTTTTCTTAAAAACTAACTTTTTGCAAACTAGTTCTAGGCCATTAAGTTGAGTGCCACCAAAAGAAAGAATCTGTGGAGTCTGAAATTGAATAATTATTGAAAAAAGGTTGAACTTTCAACAAAATATGGCCACCCTATGCAAATAAACAGTTGTGGGAAATAAACAGCATACAATGCTTGACTCAGCATGCTAACTTTGCTGGTGCTCAACCAATAGGTGGTGCTATGAGAGAAAAATAAATGAAAACGCCTTTAACTCCTCAATTGTTTGAGCAGTAAAGATTAATCTTTGCATGCTGTCTTTCTGTCAGTCTGCCATTGAATGCACAATGATAAAGTCAAATCTGAAAAAAGGCCGCCAGCAGCCAGTCAGATGTTGGTGTGCATTTGACAGGCTTAGCAATGGTTGCTCATCATGAAACTTGTTTGTATGCCGATCTCAAAGCTAGGGAATACCTTATCAAAATTTGGGAAAGAAACTGTAAAGCTTTTTTTTTTTTACCATTCATCCAATGTGTTCTTACAGCTTGAAATATATATTTAATTGTCACTGTCATGTATCGCATGTTGTTGAACAGAATTGAATGTGGCCTTGGTCAGAGGTCAGCCTGCAAAGATGGCTGTGCAGGAGGGAGGAAGTTAGTAAAGAGGAGGGTAGGACATGATGAGGGAAATCTTTCCTTTCATTGTTGTCATGAATTCCTTTTTCATTTATTTCACTCCATCCCATTTATTCTTGTCCGTTTTTCCTCACAGGGGTCACTGTCACTCAAGTTGTCAGTCGGGAAGGCAGTTGTTCAGTCCCTCTCCTTCCACCCCACGGAACCACGCCTTCTCACTGCCATGGAAGGGCGTGTCCAGGTGTGGGGGGCGGAGCCTGAAGATACTCAAGAGGAGGCGGCCATTTGAAATTGAGGTCCTGCAGAAATATAATTGATCTGATCAACAGCCATCCATCGATCATCTAACCCACTTATTTCAATGGCCAGTTAATCGGATTAAACTTTTGAAAGGCCCTGAACAGCGGTGACCCCCACCTCCAATTCTGTCATTTTTATTTCTGGAATTTTTAAATTTTAAATAAATGTGTATTTTTATAACCCTTGTGCTATGTCATTGGTCAAGTAGGGTTTGTGTAGTGCAGGGCAGCCCAGCCCTGCTCCTGGAGATCTACCATCTGTAGGTTTTCATTCCGTCACAAAGCAAGCGCAACTCATTCAACAGCTTGAGAGCTGCTAATTAGTAGTATCGGTTGAAATGAGAACCTGCAGGATGATACATCTCCAGGAGCAGCGTTGGGCAGCCCTGGTGTAATGAATTGTAAATCTTTTGAAAACACTTGCAGTAAAATGAATCGAGTACACGTAGGAGTTTTATTCATAGGAAGGCCTGCTAGAGCATAGCATTACATGTGATTTGATTCCATCAAGACACCCAATCAAAAGAAGGTGCAGCTGGGGTCATTATTCAGCATGCCTGAACAGCAGCCTTGTATGGCCAAGTGGTGGCCTTAGCACTCCACAGGTTTAGTGTTGTGGTCAGGGTGATAGTCTCCTGCTGGAGGCTTATCAGATTCTTTCATCGCTCTTTATTTTCCTCATTTGTGAAACTTGTACAATCAATATGCTTGATTTTCAAGTCCAAGAGAAGGCAATTTCAGTTAATTTCAGCAATGTCCCTTGTCTAACAAAATGTACAATTGGCTTGTTGCCCAAATGCAGTACATTTTTCCTGGTGGGAGATCAGACTCACTTCCTACTGGAAATTACCCTGCCTCCTCTGTTCTCCAATTGGTTCTATCAGGCACCCAATCACATGTAATGCTGCCATCAGGAGGCCCTGGCAGACAGCAAAAGAAGTTTACACATTTTCAGAGCACTACATGGTAAATGGTAAATGGACTGCATTTATATAGCGCTTTTATCCAAAGCGCTTTACAATTGATGCCTCTCATTCACCAGAGCAGTTAGGGGTTAGGTGTCTTGCTCAGGGACACTTCAACAAGCCCAGAGCAGGGATCGAACCAGCAACCCTCTGACTGCCAGACAACCGCTCTTACCTCCTGAGCTATGTCGCCCCCATGAGTATCAGGGGGTCAATAGAAGCATACTGCCATTTGGAGACTAAACAAAATTTATACAGATTTAGATCAAGATGATAAAGACCAAATTGATTTATTCCAGTTGATGTGTGCTCATTTTGTCAAACAAAAAAACCCCACACTTTCCTATATTTTCCATGGTGTTTTAAATTAATTGCAGTAATGTAAATTTATACAGCAGCAGTGTCACATTCAACTGAATGGATGCAATTTGAGAAATCATTCAGGTTATGTACACAGTAAACATTTAGACAAATAGCCAAATAAGTATTGTGTACAGTGTAGGTTTTACATTACTAGTAGAAATTCTATTTGTCAATTTCCCCATCTATAAAACTTGAAAGCCCATCTTAATTGATCTTTCCTTAATATTAAAAACTAGAAATATGAAGAGTATCTACAGTCACATATGCAATTCCTTGCTGAAGAGTATTTTTAGAGAATTTAAAATCCAGGATGTGTTGCCATTTCATGGATGTCCATTAACCTTAGCTGCGATTTATAGCGAGTTTCCACTTAGCATCGAACATTGAATATGTTCATTAGAATTTGATTAGACTTTAGCCCTTGAAACCAAGCGAGTCAAATCCTTACCAAAACACACTGGTTAACTCTGACCAGATGAAAAGGGAGAAGCTGAAGGAGAAAGGACTCATCCTCTAAAACAGTCCAAGCATTTACATAAATAGCTCATTGACAAAAGGCATTAATGCTTCAAGGTTTATTCAAGACAAATGAACAAATTAATATTCATCCTCCTCTTCCTCACAGCCCTCAGTAGACTCAGCCCCAACTTCCTCATAGTCCTTTTCCAGCGCTGCCATGTCCTCTCGAGCTTCACAGAACTCTCCCTCCTCCATGCCCTCCCCCACATACCAGTGAACAAAGGCCCGCTTGGCATACATCAGGTCAAACTTGTGGTCAAGGCGGGCCCAGGCCTCGGCGATGGCGGTGGTGTTGCTCAGCATGCACACGGCCCTCTGCACTTTTGCCAGGTCTCCCCCAGGAACAACTGTGGGTGGCTGGTAGTTAATGCCCACCTTGAAGCCTGTGGGGCACCAGTCCACGAACTGGATTGACCTTCGGGTCTTGATGCTGGCGATGGCGGCGTTGACATCTTTGGGCACCACGTCACCACGGTACAGCAGGCAGCAGGCCATGTACTTTCCTCGACGCGGGTCGCACTTCACCATTTGGTTGGCGGGTTCATAGCAGGCATTGGTGATCTCGCTCACAGAGAGCTGCTCATGGTAGGCCTTCTCCACAGAGATGATGGGCGAGTAGGTGACCAGGGGGAAGTGGATGCGGGGGTAGGGCACCAGGTTGGTCTGGAACTCGGTGAGGTCAACGTTCAGGGCCCCATCAAAGCGCAGGGAGGCAGTGATGGAGGAAATAATCTGGGCAACAAGGCGGTTGAGGTTTGTGTAGGATGGCCTCTCCACATCAAGGTTGCGCTTGCAGATGTCGAAAATGGCCTCGTTGTCAACCATGAAGGAACAGTCTGAGTGCTCCAGGGTGGTGTGGGTGGTCAGGATGGAGTTGTAGGGCTCCACCACAGCTGTGGACACCTGGGGAGCTGGGTACACAGAGAATTCCAGCTTGGACTTCTTCCCGTAGTCCACCGACAGACGTTCCATGAGTAAGGAGGTGAAACCAGATCCAGTTCCCCCTCCAAAACTGTGGAAGATGAGAAAGCCCTGGAGCCCTGTGCACTGGTCAGACTGGAGGGAAAAGAAACATTAGATCAACAGAAGGACATGCTTTTTGGCACATTAGTCATGACTTCACGTTCACAGCAATCATGTGACCATCCAATTTCTACATTTGGTGACCAAGAGCAATTACAGGATTGCATATTGTGATAATGTATGAGGACATCCAGCTGGGGTGCATTCAATAACTACAGTGCTTATGATCATTTATACTTGAAATCATTTACAACCAACACAAACGGTCAACACTCTGGCTATTGGCAGTACATCAATCAAGAAATTTCAGAACTGGGCAACACTCCCAACAGTGTTTCAAAATCCAAAGATATTTGGTGTGCTACACAATTAGAACAAACAAGTGCATTCGTAAGGAATTTCACTCAATCTGTCTTCAAAGCACTTCACAAAACAGTTTTGTCCACTGGATGCACAGTTGATCCTCCTCATAGGCCTCTATGAACTCAAACCTATCAGAACATTAAATTCAGAGCAGACCTGGGTCAAATGTATTTGTTTTGGATTCAAATACTTTTCTACAATTTACTGATCTTGTCTGATGTATTGGAACCAATGAAATACTCTCAAAAATGCAAACCCCGCCTTCTTGTCATATTGGCAGGCTCAATTACACCAGGTACACCAGGCAAGATCAATAGAGCACAGAAAACTTTGAATCCAAAACAAATACGCATTTGACCCAGGTCTGACTCAGACCTACCATCTTGCGTACGCGGTCCAGTACGGAGTCGACAATCTCCTTGCCGATGGTGTAGTGTCCGCGAGCGTAGTTGTTGGCAGCGTCCTCCTTCCCAGTGATCAGCTGCTCTGGATGGTACAGCTGACGGTAAGATCCAGTCCGTATTTCATCTAGTCAGAAATATTGAGTTTAAGGTTTTGCGGTGGGGTCATGTTTCAAACACTGGTGGGTCCTTAACTGTATGGATCATAGCCAAGCAACCATGCACAACCACACCCAATATACACTGCACATTGCACCTATACCATTCCATAGGAGTATTATTTGGAACAGGCAATCAAATTTCATACACTGTCAATTGTTCCAATTGTAACAGGCATTACATCCAAAAGGACTGACACATTCCCTCTGTACGTCCATCTACTTGTAATCCCACCCATTGCACCAATGGACTTTACTCACCTACCACAGTCGGTTCTAGATCGATAAACACAGCCCTGGGAACATACTTTCCTGCTCGAGTCTCACAAAAAAATGTTCCGAAAGAGGAATCTGCTGGGAAGGAGCCACTGGTGGTCCCGTCAGGGAGGAAGCCATGTTCCAGACAGTAAAGCTCCCAGCAGGAATTTCCCATCTGGACTCCTGCTTGGCCGATGTGCACAGAGATGCACTCCCTCTGCAAAGAGAGTTCATTCAGACTGGGCTAGTTCAGTGAAGAGCACTGTGTGTCCAAACTTTAGGAAATGAAGCACAGAGAAAATTTGGGCTGTCAGCTCTCATGCTTTAAAGACCACCACTCAGTGGAGGGGGATGTGTGGGTCTACAGAGCGAGCCTCCATTTTACAATCATTCAATTGACGTCAGCTCAGTGCAGAACATTTGCTTTAGTGTTTGAAAATATTGCAGTATAAAATATCAGTAAAGGTCTCCTCTTGTTTTCACCAAACTGAATAATCCAGAAAAATACAGGATGCAGAATTTTCAGCAGAAACAAAGACTTTGCCAACACATAAAATAAAACAAACACGCTGCTGGGCCAGTTTACCATTATTGCGTCTGAAAGTAACTTCCTGACCAACAAGAACCTTTGGTAGGCTTTTGCACAAAAAACTGAGTATCAGCTGGGTGTTATATAGAAGGTGGATTAAATGTGATTAGCAATTGCTTACAGGTGTTCCTCATGGGGCCACAAAATGATTTCAGACCCTGCTAGCTTCACAGTGCTCTTAAACCTAGGCCTGTATTCACTCAATATTTGTCCTTAACTTTGACTTACAAGTAAATATAAGCATTACATTTTCATGAACTATTAAGTTCTCTTTGCAATAAGATTTACAAAGACTCTGTCACAAGAACACTTTACAGTGGGAATACAAAGAAGAATTGGACCAAACACCAGGCCTCATCCCACAAAATGGGAGCAATTGTGAGCAAGCAACTGTCTGAAGAAAAAATATACTCTTGCTTTTGTCAATAGTGAAGAAAATTTTATTTATAAAATGTTTTCATGCAAGCAAATGTAAACATTAAGCTTTTACTCCTTCACAATCTAGTGACTGCTGAAGAAAAAAATAGTCTTGGTTTTACTCCAGCTTCTCTTGATCACTTAAACAAGTTTTCAGTAACTTCAATTATTTCATGATTTTGTACATAAGCAAACTTTAAGATAATGCAGGTTTGGCTCATTACCAATTTTTTTTTTTTGTATTTACTTTGTATCTGAAGTATATTGTAGTGTACATTTGAAACCTGTATTCCTCAATTTCCCTATATACATTTTTAAAAAGTTGTATTTTTTGTCTGTATAGTCAGAAGTAGGGCAACAATTATCAACTACAGCAACCAGGTGAGCTAAATTGATGTAATCCATTGGATTAAATGATAGTTGTAGATGAAGATTTGCATGTTCTTGCACAACACTAAACGCTATATCTAGGGCAGCAGTGTCCAATCTCATCTACAAAGTGATGGTGTATGGGTGTAGGTTTTTGTTTTAGCCCAGAACTATGACATAGATTCAACTAACTAACAATTAAGACCTTGATGAGCAGAATCAGGTGTCATTGTCTTGGCTAAAACAAAAAAAACCCTGCACCCATACCTCACTGGGGCGGTGGTATTTAATTGTGTATATAAAAATAAACAATACATGTAAAATGAACTGAATAACAAAACTACAAAGCGAATTTTATTTTTTTTTCGCAAAGTAGTTCCTGTGGAAATGCTGTTTTTAAAAATGTACAATTGAACTACAGAGCCATGACAGTGTTGATGACTACAAGTCCCATAACACCTAGCGATGTGTAAAGATGGCAGCGTCCATCTGAGTCGTAAATTTGAAACGAGAAACACGCCAAAACACGGATTTTTATCAAAGTCAGAGGCAACAGATCTTTTCCCATTTAAACGAGGATCACATTAACATGAGGCTTTTGCTTACAGCAATCAAACAATTCAGTAATAAGTCGCTGCCGTGTCCCCGCGCCGGCTTAAGCTCTGTTTTTAAGTGCTCTGAAGGTTCAGAGCATAGAACTGACGGGCGGCTGCTGTTGTGCGGTTCATCCCCGGTAGCGCTGGAGAGAGTGCGCGGACAGGTCGAGGTTCGCGAGGACTTCATCAGTGAAGACGAAGAGCGAGCCCTGCTGCAGGAACTTGAACCCGGACTGAAGAAGAAACGATACGAGTTCGATCACTGGGATGACGTATGTTGTGATCTCTTTTCCAATATCAAAGTGGCAGCTGGCACAGCTAACCTATAGCTTTTGCGCTAATCATGTCGCCTTTTATGTGTACTGACTTGGGTTGTTAGCAATACCATGGAGTGTTTGAGCAGCAACCTAACATTTGCTGTAGTTAAAATATTTACAGTTTTTTTGGCTACTGTACTTTTAAAAATAGAAACTTCATTGTGCTGCTGATGTTACAGGTTGGACGGTCCTAATAAGCAAAAAAATAGTGTAAATTGAGTGAAAAGTCTTAAAAGTGGTTGTTGTACCGTAATCGCAGAAAGACAAAATATTGGAAGCCTTGCTCTTCATTTCCAGTATTTGTGTCAGAACGATTGCAACATAAATAAACTTGCCATGTCTCAGCAGTGATATGAAAAAAAAACACCCTTGATACCGTGACAGGCGATTCATGGTTACCGGGAGACGGAGCGCGTGCAGTGGAATGCAGCGTGTGAGGTTGTGCTGGGGCGAGTCAGAAGTATTGCGTTCCCCAAAGGCAGTTCACTGCTTGGCCCAGTTCACGTTCTTGACCTGGACAAGACCGGCCACATAAAACCACACATCGACAGCATCAAGGTACGTGATGCATGATAACACATTGTTCTGAGATTAGAATACTAACAAAGGACAGAGTCATTTATTATCCGTATGTCAGACCAGTACTCCGAGTGTTTCGAATTTTGTTTGCTTAGTTCTGCGGCAGCACCATAGCAGGACTGAGCCTGCTCTCTGACAGCGTGATGCGATTGGTCAGGGAGGACGATTCTGCTGAATGGCTGGACCTGTTGCTACCCAGGCGATCCCTATACATTCTAAGGTAGGGACCGATATGGTTTCATAGTGGGGAAATGCTCAGTATTGTTTTTACTTGTAATGCAGTGAGATAAGCGCTGGCACTGGACTGACTATTCCAGTGTGGTATTTTTTTCCAAAGTTGAAATTCATGGCACCACAGGACCTTAGTGGGCATGAGGACATGTTCAGCATGACTGAATTTTCTTATTCTGTCCTTCAAGAGACCAGGCCCGATTCAGCTACACCCACGAGATCCTGAAAGATGAGGAGTCATTCTTCTCAGGGAAGAGAGTACCCCGCCACCGTCGCATCTCTGTCATCTGCAGGAACCTTCCTGCTTAAGTCAAGGGAGTGCAGGGGACCCATTTCACTGCAACACGAGTGTAGTGGCTCTTCTTAGCATCTCATTATTAATGCCAAAATGGAGAGTTTGAACTTACTAGTGTGATTATTATGCCAGATTTCCAGTTGGTAATGTGGTTAGGTTCTGGAGTGTTGGACTGTGTCATAACATTGCTGTGTATATCTAATACATATAGATTCTTTTTTTTTCATTTTGAGTTCATTGAAAAATTAGAAATTTCTCCGTTCAGAAAGGACATGAACAAAGTTTGAGACTAAAAGTCATAGACCCTTTAGTTAAAGACTCTTATGTGAGGAAAGTGCTCCATTTTATAATAACTGAACACTTGCACTTAGTTATCAATTGGTTTGGAATGTCCGTCTGGCGACTTTATATACAGTTTATCTGAAATAATCACTCAGAAAGAAAAAACGTAGGCTTGTACTTCAGCTTTAATCAGAGCTGCGGAATCATACACGGCAATAAACAGGATGACAAATAAATTACAACGTTGCGCGAAACGTATTCCAAATAAATAAATAATTTATTACATAAATACACAGTTGTTTTTTTTTTGCCCCGCTTGCCCTTTTTGTCGGCTGGTTTTTTTTGTACAGTGCTGCACTTGCGAGCGCAAGTTGCGTGTTTTTGGAAAAGACCCTTGGCTTGAGAAAAAGGCCGGAAGTCTGTTCACGCCTGCTGGCTGCTGCAGTGCATAGACCAGGCTGTGGGTGCTGTGAAGTTCAGCATGGAGGAAGACGAGGCCAGTGCAGCTGCTCCCTCGCAGTGAGGAAGACACAGTGGAGGATAGGAGCATGTGCCTCAGAGCAGCACAGTACAGTGTGTAGTACATGAGGAGGGAGCTTTTGTCTATCAAATGTAAAACCCAACAATAAGAAGTGCATACATGTACAGTATGTTGCTTTTTTTTGTTTTTTTTTTACACCCATTTTAACAGGAATGTCAAAATACTACCCAGTTTCCAAAAACCACACCCCCAGCAGTAAAGGACCTATTTCCTTCCTGCCTCTCTTGCAGCTTCTATTGTATTGCACCTATCCATTCTTTCTGCTGTCCTAGGCATTGAAAGCATCCCACGATTCCTGTCCCTTGCTCCCCAACCGCACCCTGCCTCCCTCTCTCTGCCCCCACCCCATCAACCCCCCACCCCACCCCCCTCCTCTCAGCCCACGCAGCTGCAGCCGGCAGCAGACAGCTTCTCCACCTTGTGCCAGTGGTGGGTATCGTCCAGGAAGGCCAGGTCCTCGTGGTGCGTGGGGCGGCAGCAGGGGGTGCTGAGCCAGCTCTCCCCGGGCGGGGGGGGCGGCAGCGCGCCCCTCTGCAGCAGGTTGGTGAGGGTGAGGTCGTGGTTGGAGCGCACCCACGGGCACGCCCCGCTGCAGTACTTGAACAGCACCGCCTCGTCCGACTCGTAGCCCAGGCCCAGCTCCCGCACCTGCAGCAGCAGCGTGCGCAGGCCGCAGGGAGGCTCCGCCCCCCGCCGCATCCGCACCGCCCACCGCTGCCCCGGCTCCTCCCCCTCAGCCGCTCCGTCCTCCTCCGGGACGCTGCCGCTGGATTGGGCTGCTCCAGCCTTACCGCGTAGCTCTGTAAAACGGGAGGAGACGGGTAGCTTACTGTTCACCTGCCTTAGACTGGTTTGGGATTTCTGTCCTCGGTTTAGCAAAGGTAAAGTTAAATTCAATGTCTTAACTGCCGTGTGCCATTTAAGGCAGTGTTTCTCAGCCCTGGTCCAGGGGAGCCACTGTGCGTGCTGACTGTTTTAAAAAAAAAAAAAACAGTAATAAGCTTAGCATTGTAGTGAACTATTAATTGATGGATGATTTACCCTCTTAAAGACACATTATGCCAGAAATGGCTATGCATGCCCTATAAAATAAAATCTCATGTTCGCATCTCAGGAAAAATGGTCAAACCAACTTATGCATGCATTTACTGTGCTGTATGTACTACATGGCAAATAATTCCAATAGAAATAGGTTCCATTTTTAGTTGATTCAGTTACAAACTGACTGATGAAATCAGTTGGGTCCCATTTGCTGGGAGAACCTGGGAACATGAAACCATCTATGAATGGTGTTTACTGACCAAACGGCAACAAGCCAAACCTGCATTGTATTAAAATAAGTTAAACCACACAATTATGGTTGAACTTAAACACATTTTCAACAATGTTAATTGATCAACCGATTGGCTTTTCACAAAAAGTCTTGCATATTCTTTGCAGTATGACATATAACTGTTGCTGGACTAAGCATTGTATACCAGAGAAAGTGTCTCTCTGGCTTTGTGAATGGACACACAACTGTATGTGAATACAGGGTGTGCCCATACAGTGTGTGCAATGGAAACGCTAAAGCTGCTTGAGATAATCACATTGTACAAACTGAAATTCTCACACTGACATAATGCAAAGCATTCTTACCTAAACAATTACAGGTCATGAATGTGTTGTTGGAATTATTTTCACAGCACATTCTGTGTCTGTTTTTTTCTCACTATTGACATCAGTGAAGAGATCCAATAGTTATTCTTGCAGAATCTGCACAATCTGTTTGGATTTTTTGCTGAACTAATCAGTCAACTCATTAGTATCAATACCCTCCATTGTGTCCAATTTATTACAGCCTGGCACCAGTTAAAATAGAGATTTAAAAAAATGAACCATTTCTAGTGAACCCAAGCGTAGAGAAGGAAAAAATAAACCAATAAAACAAATATAGACACATTACCCAGATATCTGACTAGTTGTCACCACAGATGACCACAAAAATTCACTGAATGTTATTCATATTTGATATGTTATTCTATTGTAAATTGTTACCTGCTATGACTATGACTACTTGTGAGAGGCAAAGTAGAGAGTGGGAAAAATTCTCTGTCCTTTTCTGTCATCATTCCTTATCAGGCTGTCTTTCATTTCCCAAATTTAAAAATGAATATAAACACATCCATATCTAGTTCTTAGCGCAGGTATCCAATGGTGTATGAACATGTTTCTGAATGTTTCCCTCATTTGCTACCAATAGATAAATGCCTGTATTCCATCTCAAGTCCATCTATTTCATATTTTTTTAAATTACAATTTGCAAATTATTTTCTTTTTTAATCACTGATATTTAATTTGAATAATATTAAACACAATGTATACATTCGGTTTTGTCCCTGAAAATGTAAACAAATTTCCATTTATGAAAGTTGTTCAATCACTAAGTCTATCTGCAAGTGCCATCTTCACGATAAAGCTCTCTACAGGTATATATATATATATATATATATATATATATATATATATATATATATATATATATATAATGGTCCAGGTAGCAGTGATAGTCTTACCAATCAATGTGTGTACCCAGTGCCCCTCTCTGCTTTGGACGCAATAGAACAGCAAGGCCATCTTCAGCAGGAACCTCATCTTTCCCTCTCCCTCGCTTCTCTCCAGGTGAATGTGTGAAGAAAGATGAGTCTGAGTGATGCTTTTACGTGCCAGAGTCACTACCTCCGATTTATACCCCTCTGGGACTTGGGGTGGGGGTGAAGCAAGGGTTGGGGGGGGGGGGGGTGGAGGGCGGAAGCTAACCGTTTCTCTGCCAAACTCTCACCTGATGAAGCTCTGACTGTGTGCATATGCATGTGTGGGTGGGTGAGTGGGTGTGGTAGGGGGGTGCTGTTTGACCCAAAAAATTCCTCTTATTAATATTATTTAACAGGTATGAGTCATGGGGTCTGATGTGCAGGTGTTTTCCGAGGTCGGTCCTCGAGCAAATGAATTCCCTGTTTAAATTGCTACAAGCTGTTCCACCGCACAGTGCAGAGTTGAATACTACACAGATGGCCCTTGCTGGACCGAGAACAGCTGCCATTAGTCCAGAGGCACTGGGACTCGCCAGGACGGACGGACAGTTGGACAAAGGGGCGAGTTACGAACCTAAAAGAGAAGACCAGTGACAAAGCAGGACCGGATAGAGAAACACTGAAAGAAAGAAAAAGAAAGAGAGAGGAACTCAGGAAAGGCTGAAGAAAGGGTTAAATGGTTGAGGGATTGAGGGATCATAATTAAAAAGTTGACAGAAGTTATTTTAATGGGAATTCCTAGACTGATCGCCATCTTTGGCAGCACGCACATAAATTCAGGGATTTGAAAATTCAGTGTGCTTTCCCCCCTCATCTGTCTTTTTCTTTACTTATGCAATGAAGGAAGACAAGTCGCAGTGGTTGAGGAGGGGAGGGAGGGAGGGAGGGACAGGGGAAAGAAGAGGAGAGGTAACACTCATCACAAAGGGTCATAGCACGTGTGCTTATTTGGCTACAATGGTGAGGGTGTGTATATTGCCCAGCAGGAAAACCTTGTGTGACATGTTGACTAAGTTAACTTGACTTAAGTGATTCTGGATTACTGACGAAAGACATTAGCCGTCCTCTGTGATGGCTTCTTGAATCACACGCTGACTGGAGCACAGTAACAGACCAACCCCAAATGTGTGGCCTTTGACTGACTTACCATGGGCTGACTCACTGGCAGACCGTGGCATGCCCTGACTTTTTGAAGGTTCACAGGCTGACCCTTTCACCGAAGGCGGCACTGTTATCCGAATGACGATTCTCCTCAGGGAAGACTCTGTACCTCAGAGGAACCCGCTCCGCTGGGCGGCTGACCCAGCCGCGTCACTTAAACACTCCCCGCTTGATAAATCTGTTAGCGTAGCACCGTGTGTTCACATGCCTTTACTGGAAAACTGACACAACCGGTATTAATCGATCACCTAGCAGACAGCAGCAGTCACGCCTTTGCGTCTGACTTCATCAGACTTACGCAAGGAAATAGCTGATCACCGTCTTCATTAAAATAGGCAAAGTTGTCTTTCGGTCGTGGTATTGTGCCTGTTTTAAATTTGGGGTTTCCGTGCTGCTTGAACTGTGCTCCTTGAACTCTGCACTGTCCGGCTGATAACCACACTCAGCAATATCTGTGTATTCGACACAAGCCGCGCCAGTTAGCCAGCCTCCGATGGGACAGGGAAGAAGAAATCTACACTCGCCCTGTAACAGGAGGAAGAGGCCAACCACTGTACAGCTTTGGAAAATCAGAGGAGCTTACCACCGCCAAATACGCGAAAATAAAATTCCAGAGGATTAGTCCTTCCTAACTGCGCCACAGCAGCTATGTGTCTGGGGCATTTTAAGACTGATGTGTTTTTCCTGATCCTGCTGGTCGGCTGCTCTGTTGTTTCCAAGGCTCTGTCAGGTGGGCTTCAGAAGCCTGTGATGCGGAACCCGTCCTATCTGCACTCCTCTGCCTGGTACTTCTGTTCATACCCTACCCTCTCTGACCCTATCCCACCCTCTCTAACTGTATCCTACCCTCTCAGATGATATGGTTATAGTGAACCTGTTGAAGGAGGAGGAAATGTCCCATGGTCCTGTCAGAGATTATTTTTTAAGATGGTGTCAAGAAGCCTTTTTGGATTTAAATGTGACAAAGACCAAGATATGTGTATTGATTTTAGATGCCATCACCACAACCCTGTCAACACTTAAATTAATGGTCAGGATGTAGAAATCCTTGAATCGTACAAGTGCTTGGGCATTATAATTGATAATAAGCTGAGCTTGGATTGTAACACCAATATGTTGTGTAAAAAAAGACAGCAGCGCCTTTTCTGTCTGAGGAAGCTGGCTGGAAGTTTGATGTTGACAGGTCCCTGATGACTGATGACGTTTTACAGATCTTTCATTGAGTCGATTTTTCACTTTTTATTTTATCTGTTGGTATGCTTCTCTCAATCTAAAACAGAAAAATGCATTAACAAAGGTGATCAAGGTTTGTATCACTATCACAGGTACTCAACAGAAAAGTCTGTCTGATTTGTATAACAAACAGTTCTTAAAGAAAGCAGAATCCATCCTGTCTGACAGCACCCACCCCCTGCACCTAGAGTTTCAGACCTTGCCTTCGGGTTCCCGCTTCAAATACCCACTGGCCAAAACCAACAGATACAAACACTCCTTCATACTCTCAGCCATTTCACTGCTAAACTCCAATAGAAAAAGGTAATACCAGCTTGACCACCAAACCACGCTTGGTAAATATTATGTATTCTATGTTTTTACATGTATTTTATGTTTTCACTTTTTATTATATGTTGTATTTAATTGCCTTTGGTGTTTATGGTCTTGTGTTATTACTGTTTTCACAGCTACACAACCAATTACCCCTCTGGGGACAAATATAGTTCTACTACTACTACTACTACTAACACTATCCAACCCTCTCTAACCCTATCATACCCTCTCTAACCCTATCCTACCATACCCTGCTGTGCATATATCCACTCTACCTCTAACTGCTCTACCTCAACCCACTCTACCACTGACCACTCTACCCCCTACTGTTCAACCTCTAACCGCTCTACCTCTACCTGCTGCGTCCCTAACTGCTCTACCTCTAACTGCTCTATGTCTACTTACTCTACCTCTAACCGCTCTACATCTAATCACTCTACCACTGACTACTCTACCTCTACCCGCTCTACCTCTAATCGCTCTACGTCTAATCACTCTACCACTGACTACTCTACCTCTACCCGCTCTACCTAACCGCTCTACGTCTAATCACTCTACCACTGACTACTCTACCTCTACCCACTCTACCTCTAACCACTCTACATCTAATCACTCTCCCACTGACTACTCTACCTCTACCTGCTCTACCTCTAACCGCTCTACGTCTAATCACTCTACCACTGACTACTCTACCTCTACCCGCTCTACCTCTAACCGCTCTACGTCTAATCACTCTACCACTGACTACTCTACCTCTACCCACTCTACCTCTAACCGCTCTACATCTAATCACTCTACCACTGACTACTCTACCTCTACCCGCTCTACGTCTAATCACTCTACCACTGACTACTCTACCTCTACCTGCTCTACCTCTAACCGCTCTACGTCTAATCACTCTACCACTGACTACTCTACCTCTACCCACTCTACCTCTAAGCGCTCCACCTCTAACCGCTCTACCACTGACCACTCTATCTCTAACCACTCTAACCCCAACTATTCTACCACTATTTTACCTCTAACCACTAAACCCCTACTAACTCCACCTCTAACTGATCTACCTCTACCCACTCTAACCCCAACAACTCTATCTCAAAACAATAAACCCCTACTAACTCTACCCTTTACCCCTCAAAGCCTACCCACTCTATCTCCCAACCACTCTACCTTTGCTCACCCTGCCATGCACTCTCTGTGATGCACACTGTCCTCTGTTCACTCTATGCCTGCTCTACTCTTTCCCCTCTACTCCATCCACTCTGTTATGAAATGAGGCGTAAGCTCTCATTAATTTAATTTATGTGTCACAGTTAGTTTTTGCAATGTCATACCAAAAAAACAAAATATGGGCCAATTTTGAAGCTTTAATCATTTTTAAGGAGGTTAAAAAGAAAGAAAAGAAAAGGGTTTATCTGTAGTTTGAATTAGAACTGTCTTCATTTTCAGCTCTTAATACTTGTTCCTTCCTCACATGTTCAGTGAAGAAGAACTTGTCTCAAACCTCAGTAGTTATACTATACTGGTTATTTGTGATTTGTTAGTATAGGCATTTAGTATACTTTTACACACAAAGCTTAGCCAAACGGAGAAAAAAAATTCACCCCATAATTAGACACAATTCATTTTGAGACAGAAACATCCTTTATTTGGTGCCTGTGGCCTGAATCAAATGCACATATTTGTATGAAACATATTTCATAGTTTTATCGGTATTTTCGCGTTTCACAGTCTGGCCTAGGGAGCGGAACGCAGTTCAGCCGTCTTCCCCGAAGCAGAACCAGTGCCGGGAAGAGGCAGACGTTTTGGACGTGGTTGCTGAAATGCAAGGCATGTCTGAAACATTAGCACTTTGACATTCAGCTAACAAATTTGCATAACTGATTGTCAGCTGTGACTGAAATGATCTACACAGTCTTACTCATCCACATTGCTGATTGGTATAGCACTTTCTCTGTGTTGTCATCATGAATCTGGTGATGTCAGCTATAGAGCTTAGTGACCTGTGCAGGATTTTGCAACCGTCTGCAAGTCATGATCAGCCTCTGACTCATATTATGAATCTGAACTCATAATTTGTACTGGTGGGAAATAACTTTAAAAGTGAAAAATCACATGAAACTAATTCTCACACATGCATACACACGTATGTACACACGTATACAGAGAACACACACAGAACAACTGTGGATAACTACTAATGGTGTGTGTGTGTGTGTGTATGTGTGTGTTTAAAAACATGCTGAATAATTAAATGTTTTATACACAAATACTCCTCAAAATAACAATAATAGTAGACATGTGTTTCTATTGATGGTGCAAGGATATTTCAGTTACTTATATAGTTTTTAAAGCCAAGCTTCCATCTGCTTTGTTACAATTGATAGCAGAAATCTCCATGAACAAATGTGTTTGCTTTCATATCAGAGCAAGATTTGGCAACTGAGAAAGCAGAAGTGCTTCAGATATCTGTGTGTGCTTGCGAGACTCTGGGTGCATCGTGTGTGACTGACGACATAAGGCTGTGTACGTGCAGCTGATTCAGCTGAGACAGGGAGTGGGATGGAGTGGGTCCACCATGATTTCGGAATGGATAATTCATCTCCCGATAATCCCTTCAAAGAAGGAGAGTGAGAGGGCGGAGGCCCTGACACATTCCTTCCACCGCCTGAGAGAGAGCGAGAGAGAGAGAGAGAGAGAGAGAGAGAGAGAGTGTGTGTGTGTGTGTGTACAACAGTGCAACAGTAAGGGTAAAGCAATGCCTTTGGCATCCACTTAGGGAGATGCTCTGGAATCTGGAGTGTTCTCAGTCCCAGAAGAATGGCAGGAATTGCACAACAGTCTGACATGGACGAAAACAGATAATTCCGGCACAGCACGATAAACACACTGAGTAGAATGGCAGCACGAGCATACAGTGCATGGCAGCAAACATATCCAAAACGGATATCACGCATTCTAACTGTCCATCGGTAGTGAAGGAAATCCAAAATTGTTGTTTAGCTAACTAAGCAGGTTACGGTTTCTGGCCTATTCAGCCCCCTACCCCATGACGCTAATGAGAAGTGTGCGAACTGGGGGGAAATGTAGTTGCACTGTCTAGACTGCAGGTGGCAATGGGGAAGCAGTTCACCTCTCTCGCGCAGCGTTTACATTCCTTGCCCGACCTCATCGCAAACACCTGTACCTGCAGCACCGCGCACTGTCGCTTCCGTGCCGCTCTCTGAGTTGTTCCCTTCACTCTGTAGCGCACCATAATAACGTGTGCGCGTACTTCGCCGCACGACTGTCCTCAGCCGAGAAAATCTGCCGTCAGATTTACGCCACCGGCAATACATAATGCCGACTCTATGCACCGGGGTAAAACGCAGCGAATTCAGCTATGAGCGATATATTTCACCGTTCTTTAACCGTGCAAGCATTACGAGAGACAGCACCTCCCCCAGACCACCTATCCTAACAGGAATGTAGCCTACCTTTTTTCAGGAATATATGCACAATTTATTATGTGTGGAGTATTCCGTAGTATGCCGCTTGTTTGGGCATTATTGCAGAATCGGGTATTTAATAACTACTACCCACACCTCTATGTCAGCTTGCATATTTCACTTTTCAAACCATTGAGTCTAAATGTCTTTTTCTTTGCATGTAAGCCTCTTTTAAGTAGGAGCTGCCTCACATATTAGGTATATATTTTTAACTTCTCAGATCTAAAAGGACTAATGTGTAAAAGATATGGCTGAATGAGAAAAATAGGGTAATGCATATTTATGAAGTATGCGTTTGACAGGAGCTATATTTTAACCCCCCAAAAATCAGACAGAGTCTCTATCTTTGAAGAGAGGGGGTTTGGGGTTGCCACGTCTCAGAAAAGGCATGATCCAGACGGCAAACCAGGATCTCTTCCCTTCCTATACTGTGGATGGGCAGGAGACAGCACACATAGAGCATATAGGCTAACCAAGTCAGTGCACACTTGTAATTGCTGTGCAGGAATGGCAATTTAATACAAGCATGCGTTACATTACATTACGTAACATTACATTACAACCACTTAGCAGACGCTCTCATCCAGAGCGACGTACAGAAGTGGGGAACATCAGCATTTGTGTGTGTGTGTGCGTGTGCGTGTGCGTGTGTGCGTGTGTGTGTGCGTGCGTGTGTGTGTGCGTGTATTTGTGCGTACATGCATGATGTGGTTGAACTGAGGTTGCAAGCCGTTTTCGTGAGGATCCATTCACCTTTGTCCTTTTGACCTATTTAGTTGGCAGGACATTCCTGACTCAGGAAGTGAAGCATGGCTTAGCAGGATATGTAATGATGACTTCATCAGGCAATATGTCATGTATGCGTGGCACAAACTGTCAGGAGAAAATGGATTGGAGCTAGGAAACTAGGACACTATACCCACAGTGGAAGAGATGCTACAGCTAAAGAGCTAGAAATAATTGTAATGATTACAACGTGCAATTTTTTTTAAAGTTTAAAAGTTTTTGTTTTACTTTTTTTTTTTACTGCTACAGTTCACCAATGATGCCATGATTAGATTTCTGCCTATATTTGAGCTGAAAAACCTGCAGAAAACCTGAAACTCAGTTAAAGCGTTAGCTCACTTTCTTTCGCTTTCTAAAAATATCACATTCGTTTTTGTTAATGTCTTTAATTGACTCAGACAGTTTTGCATGTAATGATAGATAGTCTTGATATTAACATAAGTTTTTGATGACCAGCTGGGTTTACAGTGGCTGGTATAGAGGCACTTATGGGTTTGTGGTAAAAAGAAAAAGAAAAAAAAGACTCATACTAAAACATTTTGTACAGTAATGTTATGTTTCTCGAGGCTGTACAATTAACAAATGCATTTGTAACATGTACTCACAATTATAAACATAAATACCTGCTTTAATATTATACTGGCATTTGAGCACAGTGGTCCCAGTTCACATATGCCATAAGAAATGGTTCCAACCAAAAATAAGATTAAACGTCTTAAAAAAAAATAAAAATAAATAAAAAGTATGACCACTTACAAAATAACATTTTTGTACAAATTGCTGTTTTAAGCCATTAATGCCCCTATACCAGCCATTGCAAAGCTGGTAGATAATCAGAAACTACCATCGCTAAAATATACCAAGATTAACTTCAATTAATATTTACAATTTAGGAATTTAAAAGATGCTTTTAGATAAAGTGACGGAAGTTGCTGTGGATAACTGAATATGTACATTATGTGTGTGTTTGCATGTGTGTATGTGTGTGTGTCCGTGTGTGTGTGTGTGTGTGTGTGTGTGTGCAAGTGTGTGTTTGTGTCCGTGCGTTTGTGTCTCCGTGTACGTGTGTCTGGGTGTGTGTGCGTGCCTGGGTGCGTGCGTGTACATAGGTGCGTGTGCATGCATGCGTGTGTGTGCGCGCGCATGCGTGTCTGTGTGCGTACACAGAAGGAAAGCGTATAGCCGCATCTCCTTTGCGATGCGGGCGTTGGCGCAGAGACAGAGAGGGTGACCTCTGTGCGGGTGAGTCTGTCCATGACGGGGCGCTGGACGGCTTCACGCGAGGCGGTGATGGCTTTACGGCCCCGGCTGGGCCCAGCATTCCGCTGCTCTCCGGGCCGGCCCATATAGGGCCTGTCTGCCCGCGCCGGGGCAGGAATGCGGGGAGCGGCGCGCTCGTAATGGGAAGCATTCTGCGGGAATTAGCGCCGGAATCCCAAGCTCGCTCGCCGCGGAAGCCTGTTTACACCGTAAATCTGTCCCCGGGCCCGAGTGTTCACGCGCTCATCCCCGCCGCCTCGCACCCCACTGCTCCCCGCCACTTCCTGTCCCTGCGCTCCCATCCTCGGCCTGATCAGTCACACACACTCTCTTGCTTTCTCTTTCCCTCTCTGTCACTCTCTCTCTCCCTGACACTGTCTCTCTCTCGCTCCACCATCATTTTCCTCAATGAACTTCCAAACTTCCACCCCCTCCCCATTCCAAAAAAACCTTTGTGGTTCCACTGTCCCCATTTTTCTGTACCTGCATTGCATGGGACCTAGGGAGCCACTTAAACTTTGTCCTTCTTTGCATCTTACTGTGGAGAGGGTCAGCTCCTCTAATACCATGCTGGAGGAAAGGACAGCATCATGGAAAGTTTGTGTCGAAGATCATTTCCAAACTCCATGTTACACCTTCCTGTGCTCTTTTTTCTGTTTAGCTATGTAGCTTGTTTTTATTTTTGTCATTTCAAAAGCACTTTGAGCACTATGCACTATGTAAATAAATGTATTATTATGATGATGATGAGGATCATTATTATTATTATTATTATTATTATTTCTATTCAGCAATTGTGCAGCTGCCACTACTGAGCCCTTCTTCTCCTCTGCTCTAGCTCCTCTGCCATGTATGTGTTCTCAGCAGGATGTGCCTAAAAGCCAGAACTCTTCCCAGGCAAGAGATCTGGGGCAGCCCTGATTGAAAAGATGAGGTCACAGAACATCAGTTTTGCCATTGCACATTTCCTCTGGAGATCTTTGCATTTGAAAACTGCATGGATTTGAGCTGGGCACTGTTTATGTCCGGCTAGAGTGCAGGTCTAGTCAGTCAGATTCAGAAAGACAGAGAAGAACTGCACTACTGCACATCACAAGAGCAGCAGGTTTTCTTGACAGTTTTGCACTTTTGCAATTCTATGTATGTAAAAGCGTTTCACGAAACCAAGTCATCCAAACTAAAATTCTCTCACTTTATATAATTGCCATTTTTTAAACGAATCTGAATGTTTCCAGACATTTATCAACTGTACCTAATCATTCCCAGTAGTGTGTGTATGTATGGTATATATACATTTCCTCAATGTGATGTGTCTATAGGTTGCTTTCATAGTGTTGGAGCGATATAATAAATGAGAGATTTACATTTTGTTCTATGATCTTAGCAAACCGAGTTACACAATATCGGGTTACATGCATAAATCATTATTCACATGTCATTTAAAATCTGCTTTGTTCCTGTGGATGAACTCATCGTCTCATATCTCAGGTCTATAATCTTTACCACACACCCTGACCTATGATATCATCACAGAGAGCTTGGAGGTCACCGTAAGGTTAATATTCCAAATTCCTCATACTATCATACATACTATCTTTTAAAACGTTTAAATCAAATTGGTTTGGTATGTGAAAACATTTACTGAGACAGATACATTCTCTTCAGAACTATTTTCAGTTACTGTAAATATGGCACAAAAAATTAAATTAAATTAAATGCCACTTATTCTAAAACTGAAAGATGTGATACTTATTCCCACAGGGGAAAAATGTTACATTTTATGCAAGGCTACGGGGCAAATAGGCCTGGCTCACAGCTAGGTTTACAACTGATCACAATGATGTTGGATGTACCTGAGGTCAGGGCTCTGTGCAGGCCAGTTCTTCCACACGGTACTTGAAAAAAACATTTCTATATGGACCTCACTGTGTGCCCGGGGGCATTGTCATGCTGGAACAGGAAAAGGTCTTCCCCAAACCACTGGAAAAACCAAAGAACTGTGTAAGTACATAGTATACAGATCAGTGGGGGAAGCACAGAATCGTATAGAATACGATTGTATTCTGTTGCATATTGCCTTCAGCAGAACTAGCCCAAATCATGAAAAACAGAACAAGGCCAAGGGGTGTCCAGATAGTTTTAGTCGTATAGACTACTTTGCCAACATTCGCCTAAGGCAGACGTCTAGTAACTTACATATCTATGATGACTTCCGCTTGACGTGGTACTCAAACGGAAGTGGCGTTGTTCATCAATAAACAAGAGGCCGAAAACGTTTCCTTTCTGGAACTGGAAATACGTGGAACTTTTTAAATAGTAAGTGTTGCTTTTTGGGTTTCCGATTTTTAAAAAGGTGTTTTTTTTGACGCAGTACAGTTTTATGACGCAGATAATCGAATTACGGTGTAAACATGTTAGCTAGCAAGCTATGGAGCTTGTTAGCTTCAAATGGCATGAAAACACTTGGCTATATTTTCACCTCGGTCCCCGAGCTAACCACATTTGATAAATACGCTTTCTAGAGGGCTAGGAAATGCTTGGCTTTTATGTAATAATACATTTTAAGTGCATGTACAACTAACTACCTAAAGTTAAGTTTTAAGAATAGTCGAATTTTTCTACCTAGCCTCGAAACTATGCTAGGCATGCTTGTTTTTACTTGGGAAGCGATTGCTAAGTTGTCAGTTTCACTATTGACCTTGATTACCATTCGCCAATGATAATTCATGTTATCGTTGCTCTCCTTGATAAAGTTTTTTGTTTTTCGTGTTTTGTAATTCGTCATTTCAGCAGTATGAAAGTTGACATGTGCGTTATTACATAGCCAGCTCGTTTGTAAATGAAATTAGTCCCACCTTCGTTGTGCATTGATGGCTATGCATTGGAATAACTTACTGTGCATCGTGAGTTGCATGTGCTGTGTTTCCATTTCCGATCTCTTGTCGCCGATAGGTGTGAACGGTCAACTCGCTGACAGACTGAGTGAGGATCCTCAACCGCCAAGATGGTCAGTGTCAGCAGTGCTTTCGTTATTGCTCTTGTTAGTTATCAGTGAAATGAAGTAATGTTACTCGTCTATATTACATCGTAGGAACTGATTAAGCAGCAAATGGAATTGTGTGGTTATGCCAACAATGACACCTCTGTAAATTGGCATGTTTGGATCACAAATAATAAAAACAGTTAAGTCTTTGAAGTAGCCTCTGTATCTCTGTGCCTAGAAATTGCACACATTAAAAATGTTGAAGAAACTGTCATTTGAAAAGTGAGGTGTGGAAAACAAGCAAATGTATTATTTTTTCAGCTCCCATGTTCCTTGTGCTGATTTGCCTCACCTGTTGATGTTCTTATTACTCTGTACAATAATTCCTGATATTACCTTCCCTGCTAACTTACTATCCTTACAGGGTGAGAGGAAAGGAGTTAACAAGTACTACCCTCCAGACTTCGATCCAGCCAAGGTAAGTGTGACACGGAGAGGGGCACCAAATGAGCGAATATGTGAGATGGAGTGATTCAGTGGGTGCTAACAAAGCAATGAGAATGAATGAATGACTAAAGGAGGAGGAGATGGAAGGGTAGACTGCCCATCGTGTTGATGGAAGCTCGTGTCTGTATTTGTCATCGCTTGTGCCTGCCCAGCAGGCTTTATTTACTGTCTGTGCAGGATAACATGGTGGAACTTCAGCTTGTCTGACTGTCTCTTTCTTTTCTGCAGCATGGGTCTCTCAATGGCTACAGGAACAGTCACCCACTGCGTGAGAGAGCCAGGAAACTCTCCCAGGGCATCCTTATCATACGGTTAGACTGCACACTTTACAATGCATCCTCATCGTACGGTTAGACTGCACACTTTACAATGCATCCTCATCGTACGGTTAGACTGCACACTTTACAATGCATCCTCATCGTACGGTTAGACTGCACACTTTACAATGCATCCGCATCATACGGTTAGACGGCACTCTATTGTAGGCTCTACAATGCATCCTCATCATACAGTTAGACCACACACTCTACAATGCATCCTCATCATACAGTTGGACCACACACTCTACAATGCATCCTCATCATACAGTTGGACCACACACTCTACAATGCATCCTCATCATACAGTTGGACCACACACTCTACAATGCATCCTCATCATACAGTTGGACCACACACTCTACAATGCATCCTCATCATACAGTTGGACCACACACTCTACAATGCATCCTTATCATACAGTTGGACCACACACTCTACAATGCATCCTTATCATACAGTTGGACCACACACTCTACAATGCATTCTTATCATACAGTTAGACCACACACTCTACAATGCATCCTCATCATACAGTTAGACCACACACTCTACAATGCATCCTTATCATACAGTTAGACCACACACTCTACAATGCATCCTCATCATACATTTAGACCACACACTCTACAATGCATCCTCATCATACAGTTAGAACGGAAATGTTACAATGCATTCTCATCATACGGTTAGAGTGCACCCTCTACAATTTCAAAATACAGTGCTCTGCTCTACAAGTATAAAGTGTTTCTCTCCTTGTGGCTTGTGAAGTGGAGGTTTGTTGGGGGGTGTGGGGGTCTGGGTTAAAATTTTGACCATGAAAGCATGCTAAGCTTGATTTTTGAAGGTTTCACAGTAATAAAATTTGCACATTGAATAAACATTTACCTTTTTGTCATATTTTAAAAATGCAGAAATTGATTGGCAAAAAAATATTTAACTTTGGTAGGTTATTCCATCTTCAGTTATAGCCATCAGAATCAGAAATGAACATTCTACAAGTCTACCTAGCTAACTATTGTTTGCTTATGGTTGCGTTCTGACTGATGTTGCATTGCTAGCTGGCTAGCCCCATGATGGATCTGTCCATCCATCATGGGGACCTGTAGGTGATGACTCTAAATGAGCCAACTCAACGTGTCTAATGTAAACTAAAGGTTATTATGTAAAATAACCTCACTGGCTGTGCCTGAGAGTACTTGACTGGAGGGCTTTCTCTGTTTCCAGGTTTGAGATGCCCTACAATATCTGGTGCGATGGCTGTAAGAACCACATTGGCATGGGTATGGTCCTCACGCTTCTGTTTGTGTGTGTGTGTGTGTGTGTGTGTGTGTGTGTGTGTGTGTGTGCACATGTGCACGCGAGAGCAAGGTTGGGAGTGCATTTGTTTGTGTGTATTTGTGCGTTTGCATGTTTGTGTATTTTTGTGTGTGCGCGTTTGTGTTTGTCTCTGTCAGCATATTGGTTTCTCTTTCAGTTGGCTGTTGTATGTTTTAGCTCTGAAATGCTTTATTCATTTGTACAGTAGTACATTTTGCATTTAGTGTTAATAAGAGTGGCCTGTTGACACATCAATTTTATAACTTGCCAACATTCCAATGTTCCACTAGAGGGCAGCATTGGATTGTCTAATTTTATGACTGAGACTTTTGCTGATTGGCCATCCAGCTATCTCATTAAGTGTATTGTATTTGAGCTATATCAAAGCCAGTACAGAGTGATTCAAATTCTTATGTTTTTTGATGTTATTTAGAACATTGTATGTTGTAATTTTGTTAATTGTGGAGGTGCAGTTATCACAGACAAGCTGTTTAAAAAGTTCCTTTGTGAATGGGCCGTTGCATTTTGAAAATCATTTTTGTTGTGTGTTTCACAGGAGTACGATATAATGCTGAAAAGAAGAAAGTGGGGAATTACTACACTACACCTATATACAGGTAAGGGGGGATGTGGGTACTCTGTAATAGCCGCTTGATCTTTATCTGGTATCTGAGCTCATTCTCATATGCAGCGTCTGTGTTGAGTGTGTGAGCTGTTAGAGAGAGTTTCTGTGTGGGCTTTGTGAAGGACTCCTGGCCTCTCCTCAGGTTCAGGATGAAGTGTCACCTGTGTGTGAACTACATCGAGATGCAGACCGACCCGGCCACCTGCGATTATGTCATTGTCAGCGGCGCACAACGCAAGGAGGAACGCTGGGACATGGCGGACAACGAGCAGATCCTCACTACAGGTGCTAATCTCAATGTGTGTGTGTGTGTGTGTGTGTGTGTCCCACTGTGTGTGTGTCTCTCACTGTGTGTGTGTGTGTGTCTCACTGAGAGTGTGTGTCTCTCACTGTGTGTCTGTCTGTGTGTGTGTATTCCTCTGTGTGTGTGTCAGTCCCACTGTGTGTGTGTCTCTCACTATGTGTGTCTGTCTCACTGTCTGTGTGTCTCACTGTGGTTATGTCTCACTGTGTCTCTGTCTTTCACTGTATGTGTGTCTCACTGAGTGTGTGTGTGTGTCTCACTGAGTGTGTGTGTGTCTCTGTCTTACTGTGTGTGTGTGTCTCACTGTGTGTGTCTGTCTTACTGTGTGTGTGTCTCACTGTGTTTGTCTCTGTCTTTCTGTGTGTGTGTGTCTCACTGTGTTTGTCTCTGTCTTACTGTGTGTGTGTCTCACTGTGTTTGTCTCTGTCTTACTGTGTGTGTGTGTCTCACTGTGTTTGTCTCTGTCTTACTGTGTGTGTGTGTGTGTGTGTGTCTCACTGTGTGTCTCTGTCTTACTGTGTGTGTGTGTGTGTCTCACTGTGTTTGTCTCTGTCTTTGTGTGTGTGTCTCACTGTGTTTGTCTCTGTCTTACTGTGTGTGTGTCTCACTGTGTTTGTCTCTGTCTTTCTCCCAACATGGCTTCTTTTCCATATCGGTCTGGTGACTGGCGTCTATCACTCTGTCTGTCTTCGGAATGCAGTCAGTCACTCTGACTGTGTGTGACTAAGGTCTGTCCATCTGTCTGTCTGTCAGAGCACAGTGAGAAGGAGAAGCTGGAGACTGACGCCATGTACAAGCTGGACCACGGGGGGCGGGACAAGGAGAAGCTACAGGCCGCCCTGCCCTCCCTCTCCGAGCTGCAGGAGATGCAGTCCACCTGGAAGGACGACTTCCAGCTCAACAGTGCCCTCCGCAGGAAGTTCAGAGTGAGTTTGTGCACGCTGACCGCAGCGGGAATCGTTAGCGTGTAAAGGGGTGTGTGGAGTGTGTGCCTAAACTGTGTGTGTGTATGTGTGTGTGACTGACCTGTTTGACAGGTTGAGAAAAAGGTGATGGCAGAGGAGGAGGAGAAGGACAAGGTGGTGCGGAAGAGAACAGGTCTGTCCATCCCACTGCTGCCAGAGAGAGAGGAGGACAAGAGACTAGCAGCTCTGCTGACCTTCCAGAGTCCTGACTGTGAGTTTAACAGCCTGTGCACACACACACACACACATACACACACACGCATGCACACACTTACACGCACAAACCCTACACACATGCACGCATATACACGCACACACGCGCACACACGTTTAATAGAGCCTGCAGTACTGCTTGTGTTCTCCGTGTTATGGTTGTGCCCTTCCTCACGCGTCTCTGCTCTCGCCGTCTTTGTTTCGGGGCTCTTGGCGTTCCTCATCAGCGTACGACGACCGGCAGCAGAGCAAGCGCAAGGAGATCTCCTTCCGCTCGTGGTTCCGCCCCGCCGGGGGCTCGCAGAAGGGCGCGGCCGGCAGCCTCCTCCAAAAGCTGGCCCTGGCGGGGAAGGGGACCCCCTTGCGAGCGCCGGTCCCCCCCGCCGCCGCCGCCCTCAGCCTCATCCGCAAGAAGGCCGATAACGGCGCGCCGCAGGCCTCTGCCACGGCGGCCCGCAGGCACTCTGACCCCGGGGGGACCCATTTCACCGTCGCGCAGCCCAAACAGGAAGCGGAGGAGGCGGCTGAGAGCGAGGCACGACCAGGTTCGGACGCCTCCGCGTCGGACACTTTGGAAGGGGGTGAATGCTCTGGAGCCGCAGGGACTTCTGGGATAGAGGAGGACAGTGAGAAGCACTCGAGCATTGTGAGGTCTCTGGTTGCAGACTACAGTGACTCTGACTGAACCAGGGTGCTGAGTCAGCCCAGAGGACACAGGGCTGCACTGTACAGTGACTGGTGGGAAGGAACTGGAACTCGATTTAATTTTGCACGTGATCTACTTTCACAGTATGGCTGTACTAAAATTGCAAAGCTATGGACAGTGTAATTATTAAACAGAACGTTCTGGAAGAGTGGGATCTCCAAGCCTATGTGAGGGTGGTAACAGTGTTTCATCAAAGTGTTTGTCACTGTCTGAGCTCTGTATGGATATCTGTAATATACCATTAAGAGCTCATGCTTGTGCCATTCAGAAGCTTTATTTAAACACACTGTTTGGTGTACTTATCTTTCATTGATGGTTTTAAAAATGTTTTGTGTAATATATTCAGAACATAAAAGACTTCACAAGTAGGCTTTCTGTGTGGTTTGAAAGGAGAGAGAGAAATATATTGTGACGGATTGCTCTGATTGGTCTGTCAGCACCATGAAACGGGCCTGCAGTTATCACTGGGATTTCAACATTGGGGCCGTAAAATCTAAAATGCTTGATGAAAATCCACTTCAAGAAGGAAATCATATATGGGGGATAATACTTCCTTGTTTTTATTTTTTATTTTCCTTTTTATCTTTTGCTGAGAACTTAATTTGCAAAACGACAAAATTCAGCTGATGCTGTAGATGGCTGCACATCTCCCTCTAGTGGTTGTCGTAAAGTTCACGTGCTTAGTGAAAAACTGACTGTCACTGGCAGTTTCATGTCTTCCTTTCAACGCCATGTCTTTTCAAGTCCAGCTATAGTTAGCACCCTGCTGTACTTCCCATGGACAGAGTGAACTTTCAATGCCATGGCGACTTTTCAAGTTATAGTTAACTTATAGCTATAGCTGGAACCCAGCTGTACTTGTATACAAATCTCCCTTGTATGAGAAATGTCAGAGACTCAAAAGTGCAAGAGTGAAATTTCTGAGTGAAATCCTAAAAATGTCAATCAAACTATTTAGCGCATTATGGCATTAGGGTACATGAGGTATATGCTTCATGTTGCTGGCCATATCTGGACTTGAGCTCGCATTTTATCAGTCAAGCTTACATTATGTCATTGTCAGAATCCCATTTGGAGTCCATTTTAGGTGAACGCAATGCCTATGAATAGCCCTCACGTCTTACACTGTCCTATGCCTTTTATCACCTGCACTGCGTCACGTTTGCAAATTGTTTTTTTTTTCTCCATTCATGTTTTTCCCATTCTTTCTTTTTTTATGGCACTCAGCCTTTGTTCGCTCTTTTCCGTCTCTTTTTAAGCCTTGCCTTCTCCTTCCTCAGTTGCTTGGATTCTTCCTGCAGCTGGTTCAGCGTTTCCTGTAAGATGGGAGGGAACGTTAATTGTTGCGTGCTAAACACCCGGAAAATTCTGCTATCGATTCAGTTCAAACATCGCTTCTGTACGTAACTCTGAAAAATGTGTTGGGCGTCACTGAAACTGGTGACTGGATGGGCTAAGGGCAAATTACCTGCACTTTACCTTTAGCTCCCTGATTTCTCATTTCGTTAAGGACACTATGCTTTGGGATTGCTTTGTCTGCTCCTCCAGTTCTTTCAGCTAAAATAAAAAAAGCGAAGACATAATTCAAGTAATTCACATAATGGATAAAGGCTTCCCCTCTAAAATGTACCATTTTGCTCAATTCTGAAATAGTCCCGCAAAAGAACTCAAAGAGTTTTGTTGTTTGGTTGTGAAGTTTGTTTTCTTTCACTACAAAAATAAAATAAAAGTCATGTCATGTGCTGGCATATATTTGTCATATGATAATGCAATTCAGACTGTTAAAAAGAAGCAAACGATTGATGGGATTGTTAAAACACACTTACTTAGGTATATCCTGCCTTTAACCTGAAGGAAATCGACGAGGAGAGCGAAACAAATGATTCAGTCAGACATACGGGTGTACAGTGAACTCATTACATGGCGGCGTGGTTAAATGCAGACCGTTCCAACCGATAGTTTAGGACGGGAGGGGCTGTAGTGTCGCCTGCGCGTGCCCACTTTACTATGTAATTTTAGATTAGCTAATGAGCGCACACACCGCCTTTACAATGCCAACATTGTCTGCAGATTGAAAGGAAAACAACGAAAACCTGCAGACACTGCGCCTCCCCCCCTCCGGTACCGAGACCCTACGTGTAAATTCTATTGTACAATACGAGGGTAGGAGGACTACAAGACATGTTAAAAAAATGATTATCGGCTAAAAAAGTTTACAGGAAGTACGGCTCATCAGAGGAAGGCAAGCAACGTGCCGAGCTGTGCATCCGTGATCGTGTACTCGGCCTTTGGGCGGTGAGCAGTGCTCGGCTGCCGGTCTTCAGGAAGGCTGTCCATGATCTTATCAAAATTCAGCAAGTACAGTCAGGGTTAGAAGAACTGCCTCTATTGGTTGCAGTAGGGAAAAACAAAACCCAATGCTATTTTTTCCCCTGCACATTTGTGTTCATTATTTTACGATGAAAAGAATTTATACAAAGGGACGTTGCTTTAATTATACTCCTCTGTTCTATGAGCGATTTACACAATCGCTCATAGGAGAACATGTATAGGAGCGTGAGGAGCGTCTTTTTTGTGACAGTTCTCTCTAAAAAGCGCTATATATCAGGGCCGGCCCTTGATAAAATATGAATTGGTCTGTTGCCATTCATTTTTTAATTAATACCGCTAGTTCCGCGATAGGGGATAAATAACGTATGGGCGACATAGCTCAGGAGGTAAGACCGATTGTCTGGCAGTCGGAGGGTTGCCGGTTCAAACCCCGCCCTGGGCATGTCGAAGTGTCCTTGAGCAAGACACCTAACCCCTAACCCCTAACTGCTCTGGCAAATGAGAGGCATCAATTGTAAAGCGCTTTGGATAAAAGCGCTATATAAATGCAGTCCATTTATAAATGCAGTCCATTTTAACGTTGTTTACCTTAGATAAACCTCGCGGTCGTGTGGCCCCCCCCCTAGCGGTTGTGGCCCTAAACAACCGCATAGAGCGTTTATGCCACGGGCCGGCCCTGCTATATATATATATATATATATATATATATATATATATACACAATGAATTGAATTGCTGTAACTGTGTTGTGGATTACCCCCTCTGATTACCCCTGATTGTAGATCCCTGCCCCTGTGCCTGACCTAGCATCATCGCTGCTCTGCAATGCCCAGCCCAGCCTGCTACACTAGCACCAAGAAGTACCTTAAGCTGTGTGCTGAACTTCCATAGGTTTATAATAAAGTTTTGTAAAAAAATAAACAAACAAACAAATAAATAAATAAATAAAACCCAAACCAACAGTTAGAGTAACATCTGTTTAACAAAATAAGAATAATCTCTTGCTCTCCATGGTATTCAGTGCTCTCTCTCTCTATCTCTCTCTCTCTGTTTTTGTGTGTGCGCGAATATTAGTAGAATTCCCGTAAGTCAGTTGCACAGTTTAGATACTGACTCCAAAACCAAACAGTCAATTTAATGTGGGGGTGTGTGTGTGTAAACACCTCACAGCTAGACCAATGGGGGTTTGTAGCTGGAGGGGAAGGCACCGCGTGTTTTCCCTTGGCTGGTGTGAGTCAAAATCAGAGATGTTATTTATTTTTCCTCTGTTCGTAAGAACAGGGCACAATTAGAATTAAGAATGCTCTGGATCCGTCTCCAAGGGTCAGATATGAATGCGCTGCTCCATATCCCGCTTAAGACTGGCCTGAAACGGACCAGTAACATTCTTGTTACTCTCCGTTCGCCCACGGGACTATGTTGTCATGAGAGATATATCTGATCTGTCGCCGGACTGTCAATATTCCAATGGGAGCATCAGAATACTCACAAATGAGCGGAACAACACATCAAATATATCCATGACCACAGCAAGTAAGTGTAACAGTTACTATGGTTTACTCTCGTAATTATCTGACTCCAAATTAAATTAGAATTTAAAATTTGGTTTTAACCATACGTGGAGCTTGGAGTGGTTACACTCGACTCTATCTTGTGCCATAATTCCTCAATATATGCTCCCGGGATTAGCACTATTGCTAAATCTCAGTTCGGTGAAGCCTACAGAGGGTAGAAGGCTGACCACCATAATACATGCATTCATTTTTGCATAGACAGTTATGAGCCCAGGATAGTGCGCATTTATCGGGCTCCTTAAGGCGAATTTGACAAGAACTGACGTATAACGCCCAAGGGTCCTCTTAAGACAAAAACTCCAGAACCAATACAACGCCAGTCCCGTTAGCGGGCAGACCGTGGTCGCCTATCTAACTTGAGGACCTCACTAAAGACTTTCGCTGTACTAGACCACTGATCAGTGGGTCTTAGTCAGAATTGTCCCCCTGAGTATTTAATCAGAATTTTGGCTGAAAAGAATATAAAATGGATTAGAGTCATGAAGACCACGCAAGTTAAAAATAAGAAGAATTTATTAACAAGCAGGTAGGTCATTCGCTTAAAATTCACAGTCAATTATAAAATACGGAATTTTTAGAACATAAATACAGAGTAAAAAGTTCTTACCCAGCCTATTCAGCTACACACGGAACACAGAGTATGCGCAGTGTGGGAAGTCGATTACAATCTTCCCCGACAGGATAGTTTCCCTTCCTTTTAAGCCAAATCACGCGTTTGATCCAGGCGGAATTGCCATAAATTAACCTGGACGAGTGGTAAAATCTGGAATTTAGGCCCCCACCGTTTGGAGGCTGTTGTAAAAACAATTAGTGGGGGGATGGGAAAAGGAGATGATTACCAGAGAGGACATTCCATTGTGATAGTTTTCCCCTGAGTTTCTGAAACTATGCTTTATTAAACTTTATTTGGTATGAAACATATTTCATTCAATTTATTGAATTTCCCTGAATACGTCCATACCAAACATGTTAAGGGGATGTAATATTATGGTGCAGTTGTCATGAAAATACCCTTTTGTTGAACCATTTTACATGCAATCCATGTTATTACTACATAAGGTATAATACAGCAATATAATGAAAACGTGCAGGGTTTATAAGGTTTTACGGGGTTTGTCAATATTATAAACAGACGGTTTAGAGTCCAGATCCAGTAAAGAAATAAAAAGTGTAATGACAGAGGGGCCCACATAAGGGCACTGTGGTACTGTCATGAGTAGGTGCCCCAACATTTTGCCAGAGACCTGATGATCTTTTCACCCTTAATGGCCCCAAAACACACACAACCATAGACAAAGAGACTAGTTCCCCTTATCTCAGTCTTGTCCAGATGGCAACATTCCAGAGAGCCAACGGCCTGCTCATCCAGAGGGAGTCCGAGTAACCTACTGAGAGAGAGAGAGAGAGAGAGAGAGAGAGAGAGAGTATAGTTATTCATTAATTTCACTTTACCAATGCCCTGTTTGAATTCCCGTAGACAGCTCGGTGCAGCACATAACGTCTGTGGCAATGGAAGCAGTTGGTGTCAGAACGCTGTGGTTCTTCACTTTGTTTTATACCTTTGAAGCCCAATTCACTAATTTGTGAGTATTCTCTCTCTTATTTCCTATCCTCTACCATCCATTAAAATGACAGAAGCAGAACAATTTCCAATGTCTCTTGAAGCCTGTCCTGCTCTTCATTGAAATTGACTTGCTATCCATATAAGTATCAGTAAATCAGTTGCACATTTTTAGTTTAGTTACCAAAATGCCACACTGCAATATTCTCATTATTTAATCTTGCTTTCTTACAGCAATGTGCGTCCACGTTGGCCTCAGTAAGTTTTTTGTTGTTGTTGAAAACACTGCTTCATTGTTATTCCATGTGTGCATGCATCTCTTGCCATTAGAATCCCATTGTTTGTAATTTATATTTTTCAGCTGAGTATGGCTTGATGTTCATCATAAAAACTAAAATTACACTTATGATTTTCCGCCTGTTGTTTATTTTGTGTTGTTTCCTATGCTAAGGTGAAAGATGGACTAGATTTAGCTTGTTCTGTTCCGTGCTGGCCACTCTCATGCTGATACACATTTACTGTACATTCCCTGCAGCAGGAATCCGTTTCGCCGCTGGCCTGTTAGGCACCATGTGTAAGTTGATGTTAACATTTTATCCATCACCGACATTATAGTGTACAGCACCTAGTCCTTACAGTATCTGTCCTATCCTGTGTTTCTGTGTTATTCTTATTTTTTTGTTTGTTTGTGTGTGCTTTCCAATCCCAGGCTCTGTGTTGTGCAACTTATCCTCTTGCGCAGCGGTCTAAGCTCTTCTGCTGGGAATTGGGGGTGGGGGGAGGGTTCTTTACAAGGCCAGCATATTGATTTCATTGTCCGTGATAGCTTCCCTGTGTGATACATCCCTCTTTTAAGAAGTATAGCTGTTTGTTTGCCGGCTCCCTTGTGTTGTCACGTGATTCACCAGACACTTCGTATAAGAGTATCTGCTAAATTAATGTCATGTAAAGTACAACATCATGACAATATGATTTATATACTGTATGATTTATATTTCTTTATAGACCCCTCATTAGAGATCAACACGACATCAACATTGAACCAAGGTAAAACTTTCCTCCTATATGTGATGATTATTTATATATATATATATATATATATATATATACACACATATATGTATATATGTGTGTGTTTGTGTGTGTCGTGTGCGTGTGTACGTGTGCAAACATATACATACACTCTGAGCATATTGTGGATGTACAACTGACCGGCAGAGTGCCTCCCTCCCTGGGTAATGCATTGCCACAGTCAGCACTGGCAGATATCTGTCTCTTGGAACATCACCTTAGCAGGATAAGCCACCCAGCAGCTCCCATACCTTTTTTAATAGTCCAGTAAACCTGGAGTTGAACTTGGAAGCTTGTCTTGATGTTAAAGCTTGTCATGCCTCCTAGTTTGACTTAGCATAGGTTAGGTAAGGGAGTAATATTTACTGTGTGTACTGGACTTAATGTGTTTATGGCAATGAATGCCTGTTACATAATGAGTATTGTACCTTATGGAACCTGTGTTTTGTAGTTGTTCCAGTGACCTTCGGGATGCACTTACTGTACGTCGCTTTGGATAAAAGTGTCTGCCGAATGAATGTAATGTAACATGATCACTGGAGTTCCTGGGGGAATCTGGCATGTTGAAAGCAACCGTAACCCAACACCAGACCTATCCCCCTTTGCAGATTTGTGCTGCTGGCTCCAAACCTCCTCAGGACGGACAGCGAGGAGAATATTTTCCTGGAGGCGTACAGAGTGTCAGGACCGCTGACAGTCAATATAACGGCTCACAACTTCCCTGAGAAGACAGTCCAGTTACTCGAGGACACTGTATTGCTCAATCAGCAGAATAACTACCATGCCCTTAAGACCATCAAGGTATGACTAGACAGTCTGAAAATGGATGGCTGACTCATTCATAAGTGCCTGGAAAGCTGAGGAAAATAGCTCCGCTTTGGGAAATGAATTAATTTTTTTTTATTGAGCTGATAAGACCGATGCGCTGTCCTGTGCATTTACTGTAATAGACAACAGGAGCTCTCACAGACAAGGGAACATCTCAAATATCAAGCTCTGCTCCCTCCAGGTTGACGCAAGGCTTCTGGACAGAGAGAAGCAAGGCAACCAGTATGTGTACCTGACGGCTGACTTCGGCGTCCATGTGGCGGAAGTGGTGGTGATGCTCTCCTTCCACTCTGGCTACATCTTCATTCAGACAGACAAGCCCCTCTACAACCCAGGGGATGCCGGTGAGTGGGGGAAGAGGGGGCGGGGGGACTGCAGCAGCACACTGGCAACCCCACCTCATTCCCATCTCTGCCTCAGTTTAGAGAGATACCACCTAGGTACTCAGCATGCTTGCATGTAGAAGACAATGATCTAACGAACGGTGGATTGCCGGATCTCGTTTTCTGACTAGTTGTGAAGGAGAGCATGTTTTGTGTAGTTCAGGGGATCGACTGCAGGATGCCAGGAGTTAGAACCACTGCTTCCTCTTCGGTTTGCCTCACCAGCCTTACAGGGTTGTGCTGTCTCTTCCCTCTTGTCTTCCGCAGTGCGTTACAGAACGTTTGTGTCCACCCCAGCCTTCAGTGCTTTCAGCAGCTCTGTGTCCATTGAGATACAGGTATGCAGTTCATGTTTATGTATATATGTATATATATATATGATGGAGGTTGAGAGTGCTGTCTGACACATCAGTTTCAGAATCTCCCATCAATGTTTAATTGGGTTGAGATCTGGTGACTACGAAGGCCACAGAATATGATTCATATCCTTTTCATACTCATCAAACCATTCAGTGACCCCTTGTGCCCTGTGGATTGGGGCATTGTCATTGTGAGAGAGACCACTCCCATCAGGATAGAGATGTTGCATCATAGGATAAAGGTTAACTTTGTAATGAATTGCAGTCAACCTTCCCTCTAAGGGAACAAGCGGACCCAGACCATGCCAGGAAAATTGCCCCAATAATGAACCCTCTTTCAAAGTCACTTAGATCTTTTCCTCTTGCCATCTTGATCCAAAATGAAGGTCAGCTGGGCCTGCTCAGCATTTTTATACATGCCAGAGAGCATGATAAGATGTTAATTGCTTAATTGTATCATGCAGTACACCTGCATGAAAGCATTGTTATGTTTCTTCACTCATTTATTCAGGTTTTTCCTTTAATTTGTCACCTGGGTGTATTTGTTTTGGGTTCAAATACTTTTCCGTGCTCTATTGATCTTTCCTGGTGTGTGTGTGTGTGTGTGTGTGTGTGTATGTTTCATGGAGTTATTTTGTGGGGAGGGTAACATGATCAGTCCATAGTTCTGTGCTGTGACTTGTGTGCTTCATGCCCTCTTGTTTGACTATTAAGAACCCAGACGGTATAGTGATTCATGGCCTTCCAAGGACCATGGCCAGTAATGGCATCTTTGCAGAAGAATACCGACTAGCTGACATCGCAAAGTAAGTCGGAGTGTTTGCTTTTGTTGTCTTCTTGCCATTGCCATATTTTTATTCCAGTGCAGTTCCTTAATTCCTTGCAATAATAATGAAAATTTAATTTGTTCGGACAGGACTTTAATTCAATGCGTGTGTTGCAAGAAGAAGCTTACTTTGAGAACCCAATTGATTGAAGTTAATATTATCATTGTGTATCCAAATATTGTTTCTATGAAGTAATATTTATTCATCCTTAACTAACAGCACCAATGTGTTTTTATAAGCAGTGACAAATTAATTTCATTATATACAGAAAGCCTCTATGAAAGAGGTTTTCTATTTTAGTCAACTGACCACTGTTTTTTCTTCCTTGGGGGGGGGGGGGGCTTATAAATACTTTAACAGCACATGCTGGTTAAAGTTTTTTTTCCCAAGCGAATTAGATTAATTGCATTCAATTAATTACAGTAATTAATTTAAGGGACAGAATCAGCTTTCTTGTGTTGAAAGTTCCTACAATGTCTGGTTTTATCCCCCCATTTTCACAGTGAGGGAATGTGGAAGATTATTGCAAAGTTTGACAACAGGCCCGAAAACCAATTCAGCTCTGAGTTTGAAGTGCGAAAATATGGTAGGTGTTTTCATTTTGTCGCAATATGGCGTTACACAACCTTCTGAGAATAACCACCCATCATCAAATAAACTTTAAAGGTTTATGGTTGGGTAAGGTTTTTCAGTGATGAACCTGAGACCATGGAATGGAAAAGACTGTCTGGAGAATTTTTGTAATTTTTCTTTGAGAATTAGAGAGTTTGTTCTTGTATTGATTGTGATTTTGCCCCATGGTCTGCCCTGTTCCAGTGCTCCCAGCCTTCAATGTCACCCTGGCTCCCCGGAAGGCCTATTTCAGCCTGCTCGACACCGAGCTGGTGGTCGACATCACGGCAAGGTGGGTCCCCAGGAACCGGCTGCTGGGGCTTTTTTTTTTTTTTTTTTTTTTTTTGGGTGTGCCTGAAATTTCTCCCCCTCGTCTCTCCTGCCTTCAGTACCTCAAAAGCTATTAGGCTGCTGTGATTGGTCAGCCTTGGTCACTAGCCTATGATAATGTTAAAACCATAAGAGTGTGGGTTTTGTTGGCCTTTGCTGGGAGAAACTTAAATTTATTTAACCTTAGCCCATGACAAACTGACCTCAGAAACATACTTTTTTTGTTTGTTGCCAAAACCCTCCCCATTTTACTGTGGCTGTAGATTTGGAATTTTTCAAATTTTTCATCTCCTTCTGTAGTTATCTCTATGGGAAGCCAGTGGAAGGGACTGCATATGTTGCTTTTGGTGTGGAAGTGAACAAGGAAAAAAGACGTTTGCCTCATACGATGAAGCTTCTTACGGACGTGAGTGATCTTCATCGCTGCTTTTTAATCTGTTTAATCTGTTGATTCACGCAGTCGAAGGAGGTCCCCTGCTTCCTGGTCCGTATAGAAATCTGTTGCTTGTCTCTGATACCTTCTTACAGCCATCGCTGGTTGCCAAGCGCATGTCATAGAGATCCCAGAATGCCCGGTATCAGATGCTTCATTTGGAGTACCTTAACCCTTTATTCAACAGAAAATGTCTTGCAGATTACTGACAGTTTTTCAATGCCTACCTGTGTCCTATAATGGTAAATGTTGGTTTGTGGCATGCCTTGCTGTGAATTCCCAGTGATCTGTAGTTGTGTTTGTGCGTTGTTTACGTACGGGCATCTAAACGACGTGAAGATGAAATTCTGCGGCGTATGTGTCTGAGTCCGGTCCGGGGAATCTGTTGTGTCTCGCGTCTTTGTTGCAGCTGCAGCACGGTTCCGCTGTTCTGACGATCGACGACATCAGGAAAGTCTTTCCAAACATCCGGGACCTGGTCGGCAGCCTCATATACGTTAAAGCCTCTGTGCTAACGTCTACAGGTGAGATCGTGTGATTGCACTAGAGAGGATGGTGTGCGCGAGTGAAGCGGAAGCGCCAGTTTTACGAGTTTTCTTTCGTCGCCATTAGGCAGCGACCTTGTGGAGGCAGAGAGGACCGGCATCAAGATCGTGGAGTCCCCGTACAAAATCTACTTCAGCAACACCCCCCAGTACTTCAAACCCGGTTTGCCATTTGATGTGACGGTAATGTTCTTACTTTTTCCACAACGCACCATTTCATCACGTTACACAGAATGCACCATCACGTCACATTACACACAATACAGCATTACGTGACATTACGTTTCTCCATTCATCACATGACTTCCACAATTCATCCACAGCTTAAACCATCTTAAACCAGTTTAGAATCCCAGCTGGTCTTAGCGGGATTTTCAGCAGGGAAGCCACTGAAAGAAAAAAAAAAGAAAAGGTCAATCTATGTACATGTTTTACTGGGCACCATTACAAACCATACATGGACTGCTGGGCGGCTCATCTTGTTAAGGAGCTCGTCTACTGAGTGCAGGGGCCGCACAGTCTAGTATGGAATCTTCCACTATAAAAAAACACTCATTTGGCATTCATTCCTGTACTCGAAAAAACTGATTTCAACTGAAAACCATTTTGAAGTGAATGGTGTGAATGGCACGTGTTGGGGCGTGTCCCCTCCGCACGTTTAGGTGGAGGTGAGCCATCAGGATGGTACGCCGGCCCCCAACGTCCCCTTCCAGCTGAACCTGCAGGACGAGCCCGTTACCTCTCACTCTGGGACCGTCCGGCTGGCAGTGAACATGCCAGCGGCCTCCCGCTCGTTCACTCTTACCGTGAGTGACCTCTCTGCAGTGCTGTCTCTCTCTCTCCATTCACCACCCTCCCCGTGAACTTATTTCCAAACGTGTTTATATAAATTTGCTTTTAACCGTGTGAAAACTCTTGACTGTTCTTTTATCTTGAGTGATCAAACTTTATACAATGATCAAGTGATCCAATGATCACTTTTTACCCATTTTCTAAATGTATTTTTTCTATCACTTTTGTTTCTCAATTTGGCATCTTTTTTTTTTTTTTTTTTTTTACTGTGAATTGATTTGTTTTACAATATTTATTTGAATTTGTTTAAAAATATCTGTAAAGCCCTTTTTTCATCTGCATGAAAAGTGCAGAAATGTATTTTACTTAAAAATGTCACTGTTATTTTGAGGTTGGTCACTAGGCTGGCCCACCGTTACACAGAGATGGATACAGCGGGACTCCGGAACATTCTCACGAGCTGTTCGGCGGGCATGTGTGCGGGCGCGCGTGCGGGCGTGTTCGTGAGGTTCGCTGCCCTGGTGTCACCCGCGGTGTTTTCAGTCACGGCCTCTCAGTCCCTCTTCTGCGGAAGACGTCTTCCGGTCCTGTCCGTTCTGATCCGATGGGCCGTGTGTTCGTCCTCCGTCCGCCAGGCGCAGACCAAGAAGGGCGGCCTGAAGCCCGAGCAGCAGGCCAGACAGCGGATAGTCCTGAGTGCCTACGAGCCCTTTAACAGCGCGTACGAGAACTACCTGTACATCTCAGCCCCGGACAGGGTGTCCGCAGGGGACTCCGTCAACTTCGTACTCAACTTCAAAAGCAAAGATGAAGCACACAAGGTCATGATCGCGGATTTTACCTACCTGGTGCGTAAATGCAGTACGTTACATTTGCCATGCGTGTAATGGACACTCTAATCTTGAGTCATTTAGTCTTTTTTTTTCCTTTTTTCCCCCACACACTCTAGACCATTCATGCAGCAGAACATTTTAGTGAAGCCATTTAGGTTAAGTGCACTGGTCAGAGGCCCAGCACAATGCCCTGCCAGGGACTCAAACCCGCAACCTTCTCTGAGTTACAAACGAAAAATTCATATGCATTCATATGTGATGAAATTCATATCTACCGTTGGGCTTTCATGCCTTGCGTGCCTCTTGACCTGCCCTCTGTCTCTGGCACTCTTTCTTCTGTCTTATCTGTTTCACTCTTCCATTTTTTGTCTTCTTGCCCTCTTTCTGTCCCTCTCTCTCGTTCTCTCTCTATCGCGCTCTCTCTTCTTCTCTCTCTCTCCTCCCTCACTTTATGTCTCTCTCCCTCTTCTATGCTCTCTCCCTCTTCTCTCTCTCTCTCTCTCTCTCTCTCTCTCTCTCTCTTTCTCTCTCTATCTCTCCCCCTCTCTCTCTCTCTTTCTCTAAACTCTGTTTTCTTCCTTTGAGGTGCTGAATAAGGGGAAGATTGTGGAGGCGAAGCGCGTGGTGCGGGAGAGAGGCCAGGAGGTCATTAACATTCCCTTCCTCATCACGAAGAAAATGATCCCGTCCTTCCGTCTGGTGGTCTACTACACCCTGCCCTGGCAGACGCAGACTGAGATTGTGGCGGATTCAGTGCGGGTAGACGTGGAGGACACCTGCGTGGGGACAGTGAGTTTCACTTTGGGGGGGTGGGGTGAGAGCTTTTGGCGGGGGTCGGAAGGGTGTTGAGTTCTTCAGTGACACTGAACACTTATCCAACCTCAGTGTGCAGGGATAAGTTTCACAGTATGACAGTTTTTTTTGTTGTGATGCTAAAGCTGCAAAGAACACAGATAGTTATCTGCCCGTGTCAGGTTTTCAGCAGTTGGAGAGTGGTGAAAAAGTGATTTTGTGAAGCATAAAAAATATGACTTGTGTTAGTACTGTATGCAGATTTTCCTGACAGTCGACTGCCATTGCAAATTGTTTATTTTCCTCACTGTGGCATTGCTAAGTGCTCTGTGTCCCACTGCACAGGCAAAGCCAGTATCTTAGCAACATCAGGTGGAGGGGTTTCTCGTTGGACACTGCACCCTCCTGCATAGACAGGTGAAGGGTGTGGCCAGGGGTGTGGCGTGAGTGAGAGTTTGAGTCACTTCCTCTTCCACTCACAGCTCAGCGTGGGCAAGGAAGACGGGAGCAGATTCAAAGAGTACCAGCCAGGAAAATCCTTTGAGTTCCAGGTCAGAGGGGACCCTGGAGCCAGGGTCAGCCTGCTGGCGGTGGATAATGCCATCTTCCTCCTGAACAGAAGGAACCGGTTCACCCAGGGCAGTGTAAGCACCATGCAGCCATTCCACAACTCTCACCCTTCTAATCCTAACCTTTACACATGGTAACATATCACCCTCTCACCCTCTCACCACACCTCTCACCCTCTTACCCTCTCACCACACCTCTTACCCTCTCACCCTCTCACCACACCTCTCACCCTCTCACCCTCTCACCACACCTCTTACCCTCTCACCCTCTCACCACACCTCTTACCCTCTCACCCTCTCACCACACCTCTCACCCTCTCACCCTCTCACCACACCTCTTACCCTCTCACCCTCTCACCACACCTCTTACCCTCTCACCCTCTCACCACACCTCTCACCCTCTCACCCTCTCACCACACCTCTTACCCTCTCACCCTCTCACCCTCTCACCACACCTCTCACCCTCTCACCCTCTCACCACATCTCTCACCCTCTTACCCTCTCACCCTCTCACCACACCTCTTACCCTCTCACCCTCTCACCACACCTCTCACCCTCTCACCCTCTCACCACATCTCTCACCCTCTCACCCTCTCACCACACCTCTCACCCTCTCACCACACCTCTTACCCTCTTACCCTCTCACCACACCTCTCACCCTCTTACCCTCTCACCACATCTCTCAACCTCTCACCCTGTCACCCTTTCCACACCTCTCACTCACTCACCACACCTCTCATCCTCTCACCCACTCACCACACCTCTCACTCTCTCATTCACTTACTCACTCACCACACCTCTCACCCTCTCACCACACCTCTTATCTTCACATCAGTTTGAAATGTTTGCCATTGTTTGGACACTTATGCTTCTCTCAGAGGTCCACTGGCTGTGTATGTGGTGACTGGGATCAAATACTTTTCCCCCAGATGCCCAGCACCCACTTCTCTTACCCCTGCACCCCCACCTCTCTTACCCCTGCCCCCCACCTCTCTTACCCCTGCACCCCCACCTCTCTTACCCCTGCCCCCCACCTGTCTTACCCCTGCCCCCCCACCTCTAACCCCTGCCCTCCCCTCCTCTAACCCCCCCAATGTCCTGCATCCACAGCTTTTCACCACACACTTTATGAATGCTTATTTCTGATGAGCCTGTTGCTATGTACCCAACCCCAGATTTGGGACGTGGTGGAGAAGAGAGACATGGGCTGCACTCCCGGAGGGGGCAGGGACAGCATGGGGGTGTTCACTGACGCGGGGCTGCTGTTCTACTCCAACAATGCCAGGAAAACAACTATGAGACAAAGTAAGCCCCCCCCCCCAGGCATTCCCCAGCACCCTCCTTATGCCCTCAGCACCCACCCCACCCCTCCCTGGTCCAGAGGTCCTCTTTATTTGATCTCAGATCAATAGCTTCTGTTTTTGCTTGCGATGACCTTCGACCCCCGAAAACCTGTGCTTTGCTGTTTACTGTTTGCCTGGTGAAAACAGGAGCAGAAAGTTCAGCGAGTCATTCAGCAATTGATTTGCCATTACAGGCATGCAGACGTGTTGTAAATCTCTAAAGCGTCTCTGTACAGTATTCATCAGAATTCTTTTTAAACCAGTTCATTTAAATTTCACGTTCGATCTTGAAAACGGACTTTTTAGAGATAGTGAGATCAAATGATATTGGATCAAATGATAAATAAATGAAATTAAATCTCAATTAAACCAACACTATCTATAATCTATTTCAGGAAATATTATATAATGTTTATAGCGGATGACACATGAACTTTGATATGGATCGAGTAGCCTCCAGTTATTTCTGTGTACAGAAATATGAAGCAAATAGTTTTAATGGGATGTTCGTCTGAGTAATCCCCACCTGCTTCAGAGTTGAACTGTTTGCGGTTGTATTTTCAAGCACAGAGGTGAAAGTCTGTGCTCTGTTGCTTGGACATCGCTAGGTTGTGCTTGGGTGGTTCCGCCAGCCTGTCAGGGTGAGGGTGGAATCAGTTTGGCCGAAGATCTTCGTGTTACACGCAGATACTTTGCCTTCGCTAGTCTCCAGGCAACAGCTACGGGTTGCCAGTTTTTTTGTGCGACGTGCGGCTCTTCCCTGACGCTAGCTCTTCTGGACGTTGAGGCAGAGGAAAGGGTGACACGGTGGTGGGTGCAGTGGGTAGCACTGTCGCCTCACAGCATGTTTGACCCTCGGCTTGGGGCCTTTCTGCGTGGAGTCTGCATGTTCTCCGCGCGTTCGTGTGATTCTTCTTCGGGTACTCCGCTTTCCCCTCGCAGGCCAAAGACATGCAGGTCAGGCTAATTGGAAAGTAAACGAATAATGAACTAAATAAAAAAGAAACTGTGCAGTGAAATTTGTGCACGGTGACAGAAGGGCCCGGAAACCTGCAGTTGACGGAATCGCCCCCCAAAATTCGCACTTCTCCGGCTCTTCCCCTGCAGGCGCGCAGTGCCTCAAGCGGACCAGGAGGAGGCGATCTGTGAGGATGCTGCAGCACAGGTCCGCGCTTGGTGAGTGACAGCTCGAGAGGATGCGCATGCTGCGCTGACGAGACTCAAAGTGCTGACATCATAGGCTTACATCCCCAGATAGTGGAAATAATAAAACAATAATAAGAAATAAAGGAAAATGTTAAGGACAATGCCAGTTTTATGTTGGAGACGTGCACATTTCTGCTCACTTTTAAATGTTAATTTCAGCGCATGCCAGGTCGCTGTCTTTTTGCAGAGGTGTCTATTTAATGAAGACTAAACAAGTAGGATCAAAGAACAAACGCATTTGCAAGCAGAAGTTACATGTCAGAAATTTGCAGGGTTTGGACTTTCCCTTCATGCAAATGAAATGTACTGAAAATATATTGAAAGGATAAGAAATCAGCCTATCAGGCCTCAGCCTGTACCTTTTTTTTTCGGGCAGAGAATATTATGTTTTGATTTTGGTTTATTTTCGATACAATGACTTGATATTATTTATCAATTTTTTCATACATGCATGTTAAAATAAAAACTAAACTAACTAAACTAAACTAAAGAAAATATATTGTCAATGTATGGCAACACTTTTCAATATATGGGCAAATACAGAAATTTTAAATATTAAATATTGGAATATATGATTTTAATCATAACTGTTTATGAACATGAACATGTACCCCCCCCCCCCCCCGACCCCACCTTCCCAAACCCCCAAAAAAGAGAGTCAGTACCAGGACGCTACCCTGAAGCGCTGCTGCCTGGATGGGATGAGGGAGATCCCCATGGATTACACCTGTGTTCGGAGGTCCCACTACGTGACCGAGGGCTGGGAGTGCGTCCGTGCCTTCCTGCACTGCTGCTCCCAGTACAGGGGGGCCCCGACAACCGTGCCGCCCACCACCACAGCGCTTCCCATGCCCACGGGTTTCATCAGACATGTAGCCATTGAGAGGCATATGGAAATTCCTATGTTGTCGGGTATGAGTGAGTTTAACTAAGATTTTAAAAAATTGTTTTCATCGAGATTAAGAAATGATATGAATAAACGCACGTGCAAAAGGACCATCATTGAGTTTAGAACAAAGCCTCGAGTGGTGGCAAGTAATGATACAGTTACAGTAGCTATGGTTGTAGTTACCATGGTAACAAAGCAGTTGCTAAGGTCATCTGATCTGTACTTGCACTAGTGCACTGACGAAATGGCGTCTAACGCTGCTTACTTTTCTTTTACATTTTTAGCTAGAAGGCTTAGTGTTCCAGAAGCTAAAGTTGAGGGAGTGAGAGTGAGGGAATTTGAATTCGATGAAGACGATGAAGAAGAAGATGTGGAAGATGTGGACGACGTGGTGGATGAGCGCAGCGTCTACGTCCGTTCAAAGTTTTTTGAGACATGGTTGTGGTACGAGGTCAACCTGCCCAACACAACTGAGCAAGTCAAAATAGATGGGTACGTCAACCGCAACACACCTTGCTCTGTGGCCACTTGTGGGAGGGTGCTTAGGGCCAAAATCAAACCAGGAAGCCACAAAATGCAAAACAGTCACCTGTTCACCTAAACGGGGAACTTTATGAACAAAAAGTAACAGCAGATCTGCAGGCACCTTTAAACTGGCAACTGTAAATGTGTGAAATGTAAGCTTTGTGGAGCTGCTTTTGGCAAGGGCATCTGCTAAGCAACCATACAATGTACATAAGAGGTGCACACAGATATTGTTCTGAAGAGAAAATGGTCTCTGCAGGTCCTTCTTCAACCTGGCGCAGCTCTCTGTGGAGTCTGCGCTTCCTGACTCCATCACGGAGTGGGGAATACTGGCAGTCAGCTCCTCAGCTGACACAGGTACTGCGCCGTGTCCTGCTGCATTCGCATTATTGTGTCGGAAATGTCGCCACCCACTGGCCACCGGCTGCGTGCCGCATGACAAATTATGAAGTCACATGGTAAAGATGGTGGAGGAGGAAGAATTGAGGGGAAATAAGAAGACTTTGACTTTTTTTGTTCTCTTCTTTTTACCCGAAGGCTTCTGCGTGGCTCGGCCGTATAATATCAAATCCAGGAAGGTCTTCTTCGTGGACCTGCGGTTGCCCCGCTCGGTGGCGCGGAATGAGCAAGTGGAGGTCAAGGCCGTGCTCCACAATTACAGCGACGAGGACATGGAGGCAAGCCGGCCGACGGCCGCCCGCATCTCTGCCACACCTGGGATTCCCTCCGTTTAACATGCCACACACGTTTTACTTTTCATTTATCTTATCATTTTTCCAGGAATATACCCCACTGAGATGATAATGTCTATATTAAAATGCGTGTTAAAATGCCCCAGTTTGTGGATACACTTGAAAAAATGTAATGCAGTATAATATTTAAATATACTTTATATAATACATTTATTTAAGTGAGGAGTCCACAACAGCAACGAAATCGACAATGCAAATCGTTGAACTGACAAGAAGCAACAGGAGAAACAGGATGAACACTAGTCTAAAGGAAATGGAGAAAACAAAAGGGGCTATACACAAGGAAACGTATAGAAACTGTGCATCAGAATAATATGAACATCTTATAACATCGAGGATACAAATATGCAATTTTAATTTAGCCCAAAATACATTTTTCTGCACATTTGTGGGTACCAATAGGTTCTGTAATTATTCCACATAGTCATGCATATAGATGTAATGCTTTAGATATGTTCTGAAAACTTTAAAATGACTGAACCTTGTGAAGTTGCACAGAACACACAGACGCTCAGTACGTTCCGGAATGCACAGAGGTGTACTGTTTTGATGCCTGTGGTGTCCGCGGGGGTGCCTGAATGCCCTTCTGTTCGCAGGTCATCGTGATCCTGTACAAGACGGAGGACATCTGCAGCGTTGCGTTCACGGACAACCACAAGCAGACGGTGACGCTTCCCGCTCAGTCCTCCAGGGCTATCCCATACACCATCATGCCTCTGAAGGCCGGGGAGCTGGACATGGAGTTGAAGGCGCTGGCCCGTGACTACCTCGGGTCCGACGGTGTGAGGAAGAAGCTGCGCGTTGTGGTGAGTCACCTGCCTTCTCCAAGCCAAAATCTCCCATTGAAACATGGGTTGTGGGTTTTGTGTGTGCTAGAAAAGAAGAAAAATAAAAAATAAAAAGAAATAATAAACACGTGTCTACAATAGATTTACTGAACACATGCACACATAGGCAACTTTGGATTCGCTGACTGGGGTGGGTGTCTGAATTGATCGTAGACCAAAGGGGTGGGAAGAATGGTGTTGGAATTGATTGTGGACTGGAGGCTTGTCAGAACCAGTTGTGCGGGGAATGTGGGAGGGGGTTGGGGTGGTGGGGTACAAATAATTTGAAAACCGGACAAAATCAAAACAAAACCAGACATTCTGCTCCAAAACCTGGCACCGGGCAACCCTAGACTCCAGCCGATGATGTATTTGCAGTGAGACTGCAGGAAAGTCTTCTGGCATTCCCAGCCCCTCTGTGTTTGTCTGCAATCCAGGTGGAGGGGATTCAAAAGACCAGAGTCCAAAGTTTCATTCTGAATCCCTCCCTCAGAGGGAACAAGGGTGAGTGCTTCACCGTTGTGTTGTCATTTTGTGCCGTGGCTGCCGCTCTTTGTGGGTAAAAAAGATCATTGCCTCCACAGTGGCTCACCGATGCCCTTGAATGCTGTTCTCAGATTGCTTCACTATCTCAGTGTCTGAGTGTTCATTGGCTCTCTCACCCACCGCTGCTATGCTCGCCATTTACCGCTGCTTTTTTCAGACGGGAAACAGGTGGTGCGGGTGGAGAGCATCGGGCTGGACTCGCTGGTTCCTAACTCGAGCCCAGAGACCTACATCAATGTCAGAGGTACTGAGCCTCTCCGTGTTTTTAGAGAGGTACAAAGCACCCCCTAACGCCTCCCACTGGCTCTCTACTGCAGACGTGAAGCTAAAAGCCCTACCATGGAAGAGTATATCTTTGACAGCAGGGTTTTGATAGCTGTGATTTGTCCATTTTTCTTTAATTCTATGCATGAACACCGTGATCCACTGTGTCCCCAGGGAGGGTAGAGCACGGACTAGTGTTTGCTCACGTCCCTGTCTGACGCGTTTGATTAAAGATGTTATTTGAATGTAAGGTCACCGTGCCCACAGTCTCTGGTGGGAGTGAACTGGGACATGCGACGGGTCAGGTCCATTTCACAGCCAATCCAACTGAAGCTCTGAAAAAATGTCTGTGAGGGCCATTTTCTGTGCTTTTACAGTGAAGGAACCGTAGTTGAATTGATTGTCTGAACTGTGTGCCTTCAACTGAAATTGAACGCAACCCTGAAGACAGAGCCAAGTCGGCAGGCTCTGCGGCCCTCAAAGCCAGGAATTAGATAGATAGATAGATAGATAGATTGACTGATTGATTAATCGATTGATTGATAGACATATAGAGAGAGAGAGAGATAGATAGATAGATAGATAGGTTGACTGATTGATTAATCGATTGATTGATAGACAGATAGATAGACAGAGACCTTTATTTAAACAGGGAGACGCCAATTGAGAGCAAAGGTCTCTTTTATGATGGCGTCCTGACAATTCAACAATGCCACAAATACACACGTATCTGTAAGACATATATCTGGCCGCGGCTGCGGTGTCCCCTGGCCGACTGTCCACTTGCAGGCAGCCTGATCGCCGACGCCATCGACAACTCCATCAGCGACGACGCCCTGGGGTCCCTGATCCGCATGCCGGGGGGCTGCGTGGAGCAGAACCTGGCCACCATCACCCTCCCCCTCATCGCCACGCACTACCTGGACAAGGCGCAGCAGTGGGAGAGCGTGGGGGTGCAGCGGCGACTGGACGCACTCACCTACATTAAGAGAGGTGAGAGAGAGGGGAAGGGAGAGAGAGAGTGTGGGAAGTGGCCAGTCTGTTTCCCTTACGTCTTGCAAATAAAGTGGGGACCGACTCATCCTGAGGGCAGGGTTATGATGGGTGCAAGGGCCTCACGGTCTGGTCTTTGAATCCAGGCTGTGCCTGTGTCTGCAGTGGACAGCAGCTGCAGGGGGCCGAGGCTTAAATGGTTCTGGTACTATCCAGAGAAAGGTAACACTAGGCTGGCTGGCTAGGCTGGGATGACGGCATCTCATTGCCAGAGCTCCAGGGGTCAGAAAGTAAAAGTCCTGCCGTGTGATTCTGCCACCCGTGAATTTAGCCGGCTGTTTGCACTAATTTCTACTTCCTGGCTGAAGAATTGTGCTAATTAGTGAATACAGGCAATTGGAGGCAAAATACTGGGAAGGACTTTTGCTTTCTGAAATGTGATTTTCCACCTGTGCTTATCGCGCACCGACGACACTCCATTGTCGCTTGGGCGACTGCGTTCGGTCATTTGGGCTGCACGTGAAGTGCCTTCCTCTGACTCATGTCTTTACGAGCCGAGCATGTGGACTGCGGTGTGATGACAGGCAGCCTTTAGAGGAGAACTCATGCATGTTTGCACCCTCTTAAAGTGATGGCGGAGATGAGCACTAATGTACATGAAGTGGGGAAAGCATTAAAAAAAGCAAAGACAACAGAACATTTCAGTGTGTTTTTGGTCAACCGGATTCAGAGATTCTGCCGCAGTATTCTGCCGTGTAATGGGTGTTGTAATACAACACGTTTGCTGTTTGTGATTTATTTGGACAGGTTATGAAAGACAGCTGGCATACCGCAAGAAAGACGACTCTTACCCCCCGTACTCAAAAGAAGGAGCCAGCACATGGTAGTAAAGAATGTCATAAATGTCTTTTTTTTTTGAGCTCAGTTTTTTTTTCCTCATTGAACTTTCGATTTGTTATGATCATCAGTTGACTTCACAACGTGCCTGCCTTTTGAGCTGCCTGTAGGTTTGATAATCAAATAGTTCGCAATTCAGAGTGAAATTACTGCCTGATTAGGTTGAATAAGATTTTGACGTTTGACTCGATGCACATCTTTTGAAGTTGACGTGCTTCTTGCCAGCTCACTAAAAAGGAACACGGTGAAATTTCCTTTGCTGCAGTTAGTCCCAGGAGAATAAATCCATCTCAGCACTCTGTGCGACTGGTGGACGGTTCCGGAGAAGCGCCCCGCTCCTCTCTGCTCTTCTCTGAAGACAGCCACGTTTTCCCCCCTTTCAGGATCACGGCGTACACCGTGAAGGTGTTCTCCATGGCGTACCCCATTATACCCGTGATAGACGACCACGTGTGCGGCCCACTCCTGTACCTGCTGAGGGAGAGACAGCTGCCCACCGGGGTCTTCACAGAGGACACCCCGGTCTACGATGCCACCATCACGGTAACATTCGCGCTGTAAACGGTCCAGTCGACCGTCGTTGAGAAGCTGGGAAATGACAGATGTACGGTTCAGGAAGGGGATATTACCGGAATGCTCTGTTCTCATAATTAGGTATTTTTATGTTCCAGTGTTCTTGTTACACACACACACACACACACACACAAATGTACTTTCACGAGTTAAGGACCCCACCATCAAGTGTATGCAAGCATTATGTTCATTGAGCAACTATCCGTAATTGAAAGTGGTAAATAGTAGTATGGTTGAAGAGTCTGCAGTGTGGGGAAGTCTTCGTCGAAGGATTGACCGTAGTTCCAGGGCTTAGTGAACCCCAGCTCGACACTGTGGGGGTGGGGGGGGGGTGGGGGATGGGCTGGGACTGGAGGGTGAAGCACATAAATGAGAATGAAAGAGAACAGGTGGCTTTGGGCAGGAAGGTTTCTTATAGGGAATAAGTGGAAGGGGAGTGTTTGAGGTGTGGTCCTTCTCCTGAACCTCCCTCTCTCTCCCTCTCTCTGTGGCTTCAGGGTGGTGTAGGGGGGACGGAATCCACCGTGACCCTCACCGCGTTTGTGATGATAGCCATGGCTGAAGCAAAGGCAGTGGTGACCTGTAAGGATCCCAACAACCCCGACATCGATGTGGAGGTAACTTCTGACCGGCCGATCTCAGGGACCGGGTCTCGCTCTGCACTTTCATGGAGCAGGAAATGTTTTGTTTTTTTTTCTTTATCGGAAAAACAATGGCAGACGACGGCACAGGGTGAGATCTCTGCATTTGAAGCACTAGTGATATTGTTATTTTTATCAATGTCTGATGAGTGTGATGTGTTGTTCAGTAGGACAGAGAGCGAGAGATGACAAGAGAAAGAGAGAGAAAGGGGGGGGAAGAGAGGGAGAAAGAGGGAGAGAGGGTAAATGAGGGGAGAGTGGGAGAGAGAAAGAGACAGAGAGAGGGGGGAGAAAGAGCAAGAGAGAAAGAGAGAGAGATTGTAGAAGTGTGGCAGAAAGCACACCATCTACCCTTACACAGAAAAATGTATATTTACAACATGCAAAGATCCAAATATTGATATTATTCTTCATTTTTTGTAGCATTAGAAGGTATCATAATATTTTCAGCATTCAACAGCACATTGCACTTAAGACTGCTCTGTTTGTGAAATAAAAACTGTTACTTGAAATATACAATGTATATTCTTTTGTATTGAGAAATGTGTTGAGTAATACATAGAAATATAATGTGAAATAAACCAATTATTGCTGCGTTGGATATGCCAAAATATGAAATTGGCATGCATTGAAATTATCTTATTTTATTTATTCCTAATTAAATATTCGGGAAAACCCCACAGAGATGGAAATATATCCAAATACATGCATATCGCCATCATATATAAATGCATAATAAGTGTAAAAAAATCCCTTCCGTGTATATTTGAATGTACCGATAAATGCGCTACTGTGCGTTTTCAGATGCGCGGCAGCGTGCTCTCGTTGCGTCGGAGTAGGCGTGCGGGGCGTTAGCGCGTGTCGGGCGTGAGACGCGTCGCTCATTTCCCGTTCCTCGCTCACAGCGCAGGCTCGGGCAGGAAGCCGCCGGCCGCCTGAGGAGGCTGCTGCCCGAAGTGCGGAGACCCTACACGGCGGCCATCGCGGCCTACGCGCTGGCCCTGGTGGACCCGCGGGACGGCAGGCCCCTGCTGGAGCTGGAGAAGACCGCGTCTCCCGGTACCGGCGAGCGCTCGCGCACTCCCGCCGCTACACAAGTCGCGCGCACCCGCCTACGAGTGTCTGGTGTGGTATGTTAGGCATGGAGGTGCGGTGGCAGGCCTGTTCGTTTTTCAGTTTTAGCACGACAAAATATTTAAATGTAATGCACGTTGCAGTTAATCTTTTGGTATTTAGCGGACACTTTTATCCCAAGTGGTATTTGGAGACTCATGGAGACTGACAGCTGGCTCTGATTTTATACTTGGTCTGAGGAATTTACTCTCCTCCACTGACAGTATAATTCCTATGACTTTCACAGAAATAAAGACGGTGCTGCGTTAGCGAGGTAGCGTACGCGCGGCGTCCATTTTAAACGTGGGTGGTTATGGCAGCGGGAATGTGCACGGTTAACTATTCACTGAAAAAAAGCCTTGCTTTCATAGGAAACTGCTTCCCTCTCTCCTCCCCTCCGGCCTGGTTTCTGCCCACAGATAAGACCCACTGGCCGGACAGGGAGAACGAGCTGTTCACGCTGGAGGCCACGGGCTACGCCCTGCTGGCCCTGGTGAAGATGGGGCAGATGGAGCGAGCCGCCCTGCCCTTCCAGTGGCTCAACGACCGGCGCAGGCTGGGCGGCGGCTTCGGCTCCACACAGGTACCAAACAGGGAGGGTTCGCCCGCACGCACACACACACGCACACACACACTCACACACACACTCACACGCATACACTCATACCCGTACACACACACTCACACACTCACACGCATACACACACACACACTCACACGCATACACACGCATACACACACACACACAAACTCACACGCATACACACACACACTCACACACACACACACACTCACACGCATACACACACACACTCACACACATGCATACACACACACTCACACGCATACACTCACACCCATACACACCCACACACACACACACACTCACACTCCACACAGGTACCGCACAGGGAGGGTTCGCCTGCACGCACACACTCGCACACTCACACGCATACACACACACACACGCACACACACGCACGCACACACACATTCACACACACACTCGCACTCCGCACAGGTACCGCACAGGGAGGGTTCACACACACACAATCCTCACAGCTACTGCACAGGGAGGATTCTACTGTCACGGACAGGGTACACGTGCTGAAAATATATTTAAATTAAATGCATTAGCGAAACTGCCTGGTGGTCAAGGGGCCCAAAGCAGCTGCTCATGTCACTTATTGGGTCAGGCTGAGCCGTGTTTCTCTGAATGACTCTCTGCTGGACCGCAGTTCGATTGGATCATAAGTACAGTCCAGTAGCGATCGTGTCGAGCTTGTGTCCCTGTACAGCGATGCTGTGCAATGTGTCGCTCAGTGCAAGCTGTGACCCTAACTTTGTTGTGCTGTGCCCACCCCCCCCCCCCCCCCCCCAGTCCACCATGGTGGTCCTGCAGGCTTTGGCAGAGTACCTCATCCACAAGCCCCCGCCCCAGGACCTGAACCTCAGGGTGGCCCTCAGCCAGCCTGGGCGCAGTGACACAGTCTGGACCTTTCAGCCGAAGACCGCCTACGTTGCCCGGTCCGCCAAAGTATGGCACCCGTCCATACACACCAACACACACACACGCGCGCACACACACACGCACGCACGTACACACACTGTCTGCATAGTATGCCTTTAAAAGCCAAACACCAGCAGTAGGAAGCCTTCGTTCCACCATGACAGTGCATCAGCATCACATTTGTTATTCACGTGGTCATGCAATAAATTGTGAAAAAGACCTAGTTTTTCTGCATGCTCTTCAGTACAAACAGTTAACAGCATATAAACAGTATTTGTGGATCCTACCTGAGGCAGAAAAGGCTGGAGAATTTGACATTTGGGAGCAACTTTCTGGATATTTATTTTGTAAATCCCGGGAGTTTGTGATAAGTGTGTTTCTCCTACAATTATCTCTTTTTCGTGATGATGTCATCAAGGCCACTATTGACCAGACGTTCACGCTGGAAGCTTCTGGGAACGGCCAGGGGGTCTTGGAGGTAGGCTGACTCAGGGAGTTTTTCCATTCTTCATTCCCACACACTCCTGTGTCCTGTGCTGGGAATGTTTGGATTGCGGGAATGCATGTCACATTCTGCTAAGCAAATTGCGAGGGCAGTTCCATTGCATCACGCCTCCCGTACACTTCCCTCTGCCCAGGTTGTGACCTTCTACAATCAGCTGCCCGACGTCCACGAGAAGGAAAGCTGTGGCGCCTTTGACCTGGACGTCACAGTCAAGGAATCGCAAGACAGTAGGCTGCACGTACACCCACCAATAGGCCCTCTCCAAATACCAAACCATCAGTATTTAATAATGAACACTGGATACTGGACTTTTTTCACATCTTTCCAATGATGTAACTGGCAATACAATAGATTGGCATGCAGGTTTCACCTTGGTTGCGCCACACTAACTGCTGTATACAAGGCACTATATAAAGTTGGAATACAATAGGAGGGAATTTCTTAAGTCTCAGAGTGCCTATTTAATTTTTTTTTAGCAATTATACATTTTTATTTTATTGGCTATGCATATAATTTACAGAATAACAGAATTTTACATACAATATTACATTTACATACATGTGGGAGTACAGGAAGTACTTCTTTTTGTTACAGCTATAGTCGGTGAAAATCCTGTTCAAAACGAATTATATTTCTGTGATGGCGGGTATATGGAATTTATGTGGCATATGATTTTAGTGCAGAAAATGAAAAGTAATTTTGGAAATCAAAAATATATAAAAATGATGTGAATTATTTGGTTATGAGCTTGTGTCTTGTGGTTGTACATGTGCATTGTTGGCCTAATTTTGCAGCTGGGTTTTCCAAGTTTAAGACACTAAAACATAATGTTGAAAATGCATGTGTATACATGCCATAAATGCATTTATGAAGTCAACTGATCTGTTTTTTTTTTTTTTTGTTCAAGGAAAGACCTCAGAGGACACAGAAGGGTCGTACAGGCTGAACATCAACGTGAGGTGAGGACAGAGAATGACTCCAAGCAATGTGGATTATGAGCTGCTTACAGCCAACGTTACACAACAAGCAATACAAGGCAGCAAAGGACACTGAGTGGAGAGTGGAGAGTGGAGAGAAAAGTCTTCGTCTGAACATTTTCTGGGTCAAGAGGACTGAGTGCTGCCTTTTGCATTCCACAGTAGTTTGAGGGGTGATGGTGTAACCTTTATGCTCCTACAGTACTTATTTAAGCACAGCCGCAAGCTGCGAAGATTTTACTGTGCTCAACTACAGGAGTGAACCAGCATAGTAAGGTAATTGGTTGGAACAAAAACCAGCACGCAAGACCGGCCCTCCAGGACTGGAGTTGTGCACCCCTGCCTTTATATAATCCTATCCCCCCCACCCCCCTCTATATGCTCAACAGGTCTCGGCAACAGTCTGAGGTCAGAATGGTTGTCCTGGACATCACCCTCCCCACCGGCTTTGTTCCTGACAATAAGGACCTAGAGATGGTAAGATATTTATTGGCGATTTTTGCAATGCATTGTGGGAGTTATCTGGTGAACATTTTCAGCAAAAAAAAAAGAAAAAAAAAGTGCACTCTGAACCCCTGTGCCACAGTTGTGTTGTGAGTTGTGACTATGCTCACTGCTCTCTTATCTGCGCTTCTCCTAGCTGGCTAACTCTGTGGATCGCTACATAAACAACTTTGAGATTGTGGACGGGCTGAGTGACAGAGGATCGCTCATCATTCACCTGTTCAAGGTAAGCATGAGTGAGCCTGACCGACGGGAAACGTGTGCTGCTTGCTCTTAGTGGACTCCCGCTCAACACTGACTGGAAATGCACGCTGCGCTTCATAAACCTCGTCTGAACACTGCGTGTGGGAATACGCAATGTTTTCTTACTTAGTGAGTCCAACCTTGAACTCAGTCCTGTGATTATTCATTACAGTGAGTGCACAGTTCTAAGTAGAGTTAAGGTCCTCTGTGTACAGATACGATCCTCTGATATGTTGCAGTAGTGATGTAAAATTTTCTGATGCTTAAAATATAGATTTTTGGTCAATCTGGAAGAACTGATTGAGGGAGATCAGCTGTACTAATGCTGTACCTTCCCAGGTGTCAAACAAGGAGACGGAGAGCATCTCCTTCCGGCTGCTGCAGAAGTTCAAAGTGAGGCTGATTCAGCCGTCCTCAGTCACTGTATATGAGTATTACAACCCAGGTAAAGTTACAGTTCACTCCCCGTGCAGTGGTCAAAGCAGCGCTCACTTACCTGGCTCATTAGGGGTCATATCAAGGCGTAAGTTAGTACTGTGGTCTTACTGGAGTGTCTGTGTTATTCTGGAGTTTATGGTTGATCATATGGTCAGTCACCCGGCATCCTTTCCATTGACTTGCTAATAAATTCAAGGGTTATTCTTTTGTCTGTGTAAACTTTTTATGAACAATTTTTTTGAATGCTGAATGTGCCATATTGTATAAGAAAATTGAATTCATTTAAAGTTAAGGATGAGTGGTGATTGAGTCCAGGCCCATGTGTGTGGAGAGTGGCCTGTATGCGGTATCCATGGTAACGGCAGTGTTGTACTGGACTCTCCACTTAGACCACCGCTGCATTAAGTTCTACAACCCAGTGGCAGAGGAGGCGGAGCTGCAGAGGATCTGCAGCAACGACACCTGTCACTGTGCTGAGGGTGGGTGGGGCTGTGTGCGTGTGCGTGTGCATGTGTGTAGGTGTACGTGCGCGTGCGTGTGTGCTTGTGTGTGTGTAAGTGTACGTGCACATGTGCGTGTTTGTGTGTTGTTTGTCTGCTTGCATGTGTCTGCCTGTGTGTGTGTGTGTGAGTGATTCCTGTATTACATTTACAATTTAATTGCTCAGTGTGTAAAAGATCACATCTTAAAGTAAAATGAGTCCATTCTAATACTCTTCTTTCACAGTGCTGTTACACAGTATAGATATACTGGCTGGGGTCTGAGGTGGTCGACCACAGTGAGCCTTTCTGTGTTTCTCCCCCTCTCACCACCCCTCTTTCACAGGGAACTGTGCCGTCGCTAAGCGATGGGGCAAGCCTGTGGACGACTTCACGCGTGAGGACGAGGCCTGCTCCGGAATCCATCACGGTACGCCACGGGAGACCCCGGCTTCCGCTCAGCAGCGGAACGTGGACATCCAAAAATATAACGGAGATATCCGAGAGTCTTGTACTTCTGGTGTTCTGGCGACGACGAGAGATAACTCGCAAACTGCGTTCAATGCTTCCAGACACGATTAATGGAGTTTAATGACGTTGAGCACACTGTTTCGAGTGCCTTTTTTCATCAGCATGACTTTATGGCTGCTCCTAGTGCATTATTACGTAATAATCCCCTTTCCTTTCAAAAACATTCAGATTGGCATAATATTGCAATGGGACCACTTTTTTTTTTGGTTTTATCATGGTTAATGTCTCTGTTTTACAGTGTACAAAGTGAAAGTCTCAAAAGTCAGCAGGAGCCAGTATGACAGATATGAAATGGAAATCTTATTGGTCATAAAGGAAGGTACAGTATGCTAGTCTTCCGCCATTGGTCAAATCCTGTCTTTAAAAGGCTGTTGAGGGGCAAAACTGTGCGAGTCTCTGGAATTGTTTCAGATCCACCTGTCACAATAAGACTTTGTGTTAACAGTGTGGCATTAAGGAAACAGAGCCACTCTGAAGAAGGTTAAACTGCATTGAAGCAACAACGTGATTTTTGTGAATCCTTAAACATGATGAAATACCTGGAAAATATTTTCCAAATTGTCTTTAGAAAATACATTAGGTGCCAGTCCTGTCTGCTGCAGTTCTCTTTGTCTTTCTCAGCCATTAGCCGTTGTGTTGTACCGATCGTTCTGCCCCCCCCCCCCCCCCAGGAAAGGACGAAGGCGTCCAAGCGTCTGACAGAAGGATCTTTATCTCACACTCGGGTTGCCGCGAGGGACTGGACCTCCAGGAGGGAAAGGAGTACCTCATTATGGGCCCTCCCGCGGATATCTGGCATCAGGACAGCTCCACCAACAGGTGAACGGAGAGGCGACGGACTCGGGGGTAGATGAGGGGGTTTGAACTGCACTGCGCGTCCACCAGTGCGTTCGTCACAGTGTTTACCCAGGAAAGCAGAGCTGTTAGCGCTAACCGCTTGCTTTCAGTGTGAACGTCTTGCGACTCACATCTACGGTGGCACCGATTGGGTTGTAGCTTTACTTATCCTCACCACTGGTGGTCCTATAGCTATATTAAATACAGCTTCTGTAAGTCACTTTAGGCAAAAGCATCTGCTAAATCATAAATTGCAATTTTACTTACAAAACCTGCAAACATCCACAGACTCTTGGAAGGGGGCTGTGGGTGGTTTGACAATTATTCTGTAGAACAGCAACATGATCTCATGTTTGGCACTTTGAAATGAGCATTAAAGGAATGCCGGTTTGAGTGTAGCTACATCCTGTCTGTTTTTGTAGAGAACCTCATGACATTGAGGAAGGGTCTGATATCCAGTTGTATAAATGTTTGAATTCCAGCGGCAAAGGTGTAGGAGAGTGGGGGATGTAATCACAGCTTCACTATTATACCGTTTTTACCGATTAATTGATTTGATTGATTGATTAATTGCTGCTAGGTTCCAGTCTCATCAGCCGTCCAGAACAGAACCGGGCTAAGATGGGCTCAAGTAGAGAGGTGTCAGTTTGGCCACTGTTCTGTCTGACAGATTGCGCTTCCTCTCTTAGATACACCTACACCCTTGGGAAGAAGAGCTGGGTGGAGCAATGGCCAACAGAGGCCGAATGCAGGAGTGACTCAGGGCTTGCCAAACGGTGCACCCAGCTGGCGATGTTGACCTCTGACCTTATGGAGAAGGGCTGCCTGTCCTGAGTAACTGTGCTGCTTTGCCAAAATTAGAGCCACGCCAATGGATTTATGGGACCCGGCCGTACCGCAGACTCTTTTGTACTGCTGCACAATGAAAATATATTACCACATATTGAAAAATATACCATAATACACTGACTAATGAAGTTGTTTTTTTTGGCCCTCCAAATATATTTTCCAGTACATGCTAATATATTGCCATGCTTGCTTAAGAATACATTATTGGTTATTTTTTTATATACATCCCACTGAGACAAAGGTGGCTATAATTAATATGTTTTTCAATATTTTCATATATTTCAATACATTTCTTAATGTGAAAAAGCAATTTATTTCAATAGTTTCTTCTCAAATAGCATTTTTACAAACAAGTTAGTTTTATGTGTTGAAGTCCATGTGCAGTTGAAGTCAATGTGCAGTATGCGCAGTTAAATGCTGAAAGTATAATCAGAACAGCCTGTCATCATCACAAAAATGAAAAATCAAAAATAGCAAAATAGTAGCTCTCCATATGTGGAAAAAATGTTCTAATAAAGGTGGAGAGAAGGGTGGAGGTGACTCAGCTGCTGCTCTGCATCTCTGGTCTCAGTCAAACTGAGGTCCTATTTTGTCACGTTAATTCCACATTAAATTGTTGTAGAAGTAACATTATTCAACTGAACCAATGAAAATGAAGATATTGTTGATATAAAGGACCATTTGGTTTTTCATTGTTGTATCAACAGTTTTGTTTTTCCCAGATTTATTTATTTATTTATTTTTTTTACAGTTAGGGTTAGGGTTAGGGTTAATCTAATTGCTGCAGTATCCTCAGTCTGTGTGGTTTGACCACCTCAGATTTGGCATTCGTTCACTAAGGGCAGCTACGACTGTCTCTATTATTGTACATCTGTGCAGCTTAGCTGGGGACCTGCAATGAACTATGGGATCTTGAGGCAAGGGAAACAAAATGGTGGTGCATGCTCTCTTTCAGGGTAATGTTTCAAAGAAAGGAGCATCTTGCTGACATGAAAATTTGGTTGACTAACATGGGGCCCACACAGGAATAGACTATTACTTTAGGAATTGCAAAGATAATGAAAGGTTTCTCAGAGATTCCATGCCAATACGCATATTTATTATTATTACTCTTGTATAAAAAGGGAAAACCCACTGAGACCATGGTCGCCTTTTTTCAATACAATACAGTAATACAGCATTGAAAGGAATGATACATTATTACTTGTATTACTTGTGTCAGTGCGATGATATTCTGGCTCTGCACTTGATTTGGGGGTAAATTCAGCCGAGGTCTAGCATGCGTATTGATGGAGATTTCGCACAGAAACACTATAAGTGACGTAAAATTGCTTGTGTAAGATAAAGTCACCAAGCCCCAAAAATATACCATATCATCATTTAATGTCTGTAGCCAGATTCCTCATAAGTAGTCCTGATTATTTTAAAATAAGACAAAGGACAAATTAAGGTTGCAATTGAACTAAAAAGCAGAGCTAGACAAATTGGAGAAGAGCTACTAATTAAAAAGCAAGCATTAAAAAACAACAACAAAGGTACAACTGAATAATTTCTTAGTACCAGTTGGTTTGAAAAACATGAAGTATTTCCCCATTAAAAATATCACTACCACAGGATGTGATCTTCTTGTTATTTCATCTGTAAAAAGAAGCATATTAAAGTCAAAAAATTACACAATGACACCATCGTACTACTACTACTACTAATAATAGTAATAACAATAACAGTTATTATTATTATTATTATTATTATTATTATTTCGTAATAGTAAAACAAAAAGCACACAACTAAAAATAACTCTCGGACTGTAATTGCACATGCTGCCTGAATCATGATTTGCTTTAACGCAGAGAAGCAAATGAACGGGTCGCCATTGTCTTTATGAGCGGTTTGAATGGCCTCATCCTTACCAGTGCTAATGTCACAGTGATGCTGTAGAATAGAGCGATGATGAACATGCCGAGGAAGGCATAGACAGTGTTCCACAGTTCCTCAGGGCTGTCAGCTGACGGTGGCTCCTGTGTGTTTTCGTTGAAGTACTCGTTCTCTGCGCCGATGTCTTCAGGAGAGGAAACAAGGAAGACGCACTAGTACTGAGTGATCAGTCAGCGAGGGCAGCTAATATGCTCCATGTAGGTTATTGATAATGTAAAACGAGGCTGACCGTATATCTACATTTTAGCGGATGCGCTTACTCATTTTTCTTTAAAAAATGTTTTTATTTATTTATTTTTCTTTTTTACGTGTGATGCGTTTCTGTACGTGGATGTTCACTGAATCAATTCAGCTTGTGTAGAAGGACACCTTTTCCCACCTGTCAATCAAACTCTGCGTTGCTAACCCAAGTTCCTGACCATTGTGTTACCCTGTTGCCATATACCCAAGGTCTAATGAGAGAGACCTCTCTCTCAACCTGCAACCTAATCATCCCCCAATTTAATTGGCTGAAAATTGCTCTCTCCCACTCCATCTCAGCTGATGTGAGGTGAGTGTCTGGTGCAAAATGGCTGCCGTGCATCACTCATGTGGGTGCTACACATTGGTGGTGGTTGAGGCATTTCCCACTCATCACTGTGAAGCTCTATGAGTTGTCGGCTGGTGTGAAAAGCACTTTATAAATGCAAGGAATGCATTAATTAATCAATCAGTTGAGTGATCTTCACCTTGATACCCTCCTCACCTTGGGCTTACTTGTGAAAAATAAAAAAAACATATTTCAAAAACAGAATATCAAGAACTGGTGAGCGTACCTGGCTGGCTCCTAGTGATTGACAGATTCTTCGTGACGTGGGCCACCGTACAGGTGTACCTGGCCCCAGGTTGCCAGGAAACCCGCAGGTAGCTCCAGATGGTGAACTTCCCATCAGCCCCTCTGGACACATCGCTGGTGTTGTACTCCAGCAGCTCCTCCCTGCTGTTCAGGACCCAGGTGACATTGATGGCGGCTGGACTGAACCCGTGGACCAGGCAGATCAGTCCCCCGTCGAGCCACAGCAACACGGCGTGGGGTGGGGTGCGGGTCACCGAGGCTGGGGGGTACAAGATGCTTCGTTACAGGGAGCGGTAGTTCACCCGCCCAGAATTTGGCACTGAATTCACTTGGGACCATTGCACTGTGTGCCGAATCTTCTTCTTCCACAAATAAAATGAGATTCACAAATTGTTTTTTTTTTCTTACAAAATTTCCCTCAAATCAGAACTGTGATAATATATCTTAATTGACTGGGTTTTTTTTTTTTTTGGGGGGGGGGGGGGGGGGGGGGGTTGCCAATGTATGGCCGTTCATTTGAATGTGCATTTACACATCACCTGGTGTGGAATCATTTCCATTTATTAGTGGATTTTTGATACATTTCTCATGCAAATCAGATATGCTAATTAATTCGAAGACAAAATCATATTTTAAGACATCCTTTCACTAACACCTACATTAGCCTCACTGATGAAATACATACACACGCACACACACACAAAATAAGTAGATAATCTCCATACCGAACACATCAGATATGGTGTGGTTCACTGGCGTCTCTGATGAGTCGTGCGTGACCACACAGGAGTACCCGCCCTTTGCCCGCTCGGACCCCGGCACCAGCAGCCAGCTGTGCATGACGTAGTTGTTGCTCCCGACGACCTGGAGCGGCGGGCTGCTGGAGTAACGGGACGCCGGGAGCCGCTCCCCATTCAGCTCCCAGTGTACATCCGCTTGGGAGGGCGAGAGATCGGACGCCACGCACAGGAGGCTGGCATTGCTGGACTCCACCAGCTCGGAGTCAGACGGGGCCAGGACCTTGACTGTGGGTGGCCTGGTATCTGGGGCCAAAAGTGAACGACAACAACAACACAGCAATCAGTTTTGTTTGTGTGTGTGTGCGAGTGCACGCATGCGTGTGTGTGTGTGTGTGTGTTTAAAAACAAGACCTGAACTAACTCATTACTCAACAAAATTTTTTTGATGAAAACAGCGTTTTTTCAATGACATTTTTTTATTTGTATTTTACCGAGATCATGTAAAAATAATGATCACGTGAGATGATCAAATCTAGTTCTGGAAACCTGCCAGGTGGCTTTCTATTTTCCCTTAAAGTCAGTAACTATGTTAGGCCCAAGAAGATGGGGTGAGGTAATAGGGCCCAGGGGTAGCATACATACAAAGAAGAATACTGGCCCAAGATTTGAGCCTTGAGGTACACCACCCTATCACTGAAGTTAAGAAGGTAAAATTACCAAGTGATACAAAGAATTTCTTTGTTTGATAAACAGAACCGGCAATCCTAGAAATACCAACCCACAGTCTTAATCTACTGATCAGAATAGCATGATCAATAGTGTCAGCAGCCAGAGTAGGGTCAAGCAGTACCAGAACAGAACTCTCCCCTGAATCCGCAACCATCAATAAATCAATAAATCGTCAGTAGTCCTGAGAAAGAATATGCTCAGGAATGCTAATTTGTCATTGGCCTTTTTAAATGGTGCGTTGGAGGCCGACTGTAGGGGAGAAACTCACCTTTAGCTTTCACCAGATGCCTCTCTAAGGGCTTGTCAGAGCACAAGTGCCTGGCCTCGCAGGTGATTCGAGAGCCTGCGCGCCAGTCGCTCCTCTTGGCGTCAAGCGTGCTGCGCACGGTCTCCGTTCCGTTGTCATTCCTGCTCGGCGGCTCCCTCTTGTCTCCCTCCAGAGGGCGCATCCCGTTCACCTTCCAGGTGATGGTGAAGTAGCTTGTGTCAAAGCCGACCAGCAGACAGACGAAAGGAAGGCCCTTCTGTTTCCGCGTGTCCCGGAGCGGGGGCCCAGTCAGGAACAGCTCTGCTGTCTGAGAGGAGGGCGGAGTCACTGAAAGAGCGAGAGGAAGAGACCACAGACCAGATCAGCAAATTATTGCGGTTGAAAGTAAAGTTTGAGGAAGAGCATGGTCAAGTAATTCCTAAATTATGTCATCTAGAAGGTGATCAGTAGACATGACATGAAGTCATGGGAATAAAATCTCCCAATATCCCCAAATCTAGCAATGTTCTGAATAAAACCCATATGTCTACATTATTTTTTGAACATCCATGCTTTTATTATACAGGTTCACAGGCTAATTTGAAGACTTTCTTGACAAAAAGTTCACATAACAAAAGTAGGCAAGTGTGCAGGAAACAACTAATTCCGACACAACAGATTTAGAAAAATATAACATAATTTGCTGACCTGAAAGTCAAAAGAACCCCCCCGCCCACCCCACCCCACCCCACCCCACCCCCCTGTCTCACATACGTGTGCATATGCTGACGTTCTTGGAGATTGGTTTGACCAGAGCCTGGTCCTCAACCACACAGGTGAGGAGGACACCTTTGATCCACTCTTGCTGTAGCACCTCTATCTCACTTGCCACTACGGTGCGTCCATTCTTTGCTGTCACAGTCCTGCTGGCTGCTGCTGGCTTTTCCACTGATTCCAACTGCCATCTGACTTGAGGGTTAAATCCAGAGACCAGACAGAGACCTTTTTGGACCTTCCTTCCTGGTCTCTGTGGGCCTTGCTGCAGGTAAAGCTCGACAGATGTTTCACCTACAAGAAGCATTATGGTCAAGACTTCATCTGCATTCTCTCAGCTTTGGTGGCCAGTTTGAATATTTCATTTGTCTGAATGATTATGAGATTTTTCTAAAATAAGCTGACAAGGGCAATGAATTGAGCGGCCTTTGTAATTTCAGTTACCCAGTTACCTGTTATGTTTATGGTCCCCCTTACAGTGCCGAAACATTTGTGTTGGACTTCACATGTGAGTGACTTCACGGATTTCCATTTGTCCTTGGTCAAAGGTAAGTGGTGTTGAAATCCCTGAAGTCTGTTTTCGGAGTCCTTCAGTTCTTCATATTCTTTTGAATCTTCTGTCGTACTTCCATCACTGATCCAACGAACTTTGCTTTTGTAGGCGGTAAACACTTTACAGGTGACTGTGAAACCATCATTTCTTTCAGCACTCTCCAATTGCAGAGATGGTGGAGAAGTGGGATGAGCTGAAAATAAAAAATGGGGTTGAATGCAAAATGTGTATCACAATATACACTGAATGTTTCCTAATGTAGTTCTGTATCTGTACTAGATAGGTGCCATTTCACAATGAGATAACTTAAAAATGCTTACTGGTCCATTAATTATAAAAATACTGCATATGTTGACGTCATAATGGTAAACCAAGCAGTTGTACCTATGTCATAAATGTAAAAACAACATACATGACAGGCATAGACAAGAATATTTCTCAAAATTGAATTCAGTGTAAACCAATTACACCAACTGCCACTTACTTGAGCAAATGCTGGTGGAGAGTTTTTTTGAGTTTGATTTATGGGTAACTTTGCAAGTATACTCTGAGCCAGAAAGCCATTTTTCATTGTCAACGTTCAGCTGGTTGGTTTGGCTGAACGTTTTATCATCGTTCACCATAATCCTCGCATTTTTAGAGCCTTGAATAGGTATTTTGTCCTCTTCCCATTCTACTGTGATTTCTTTTGGGTAAAAGCCGGTCAGTGAGCAGACCAAAGTGACCTTATTGGCTTCTGCTGGGTCACTCCTGAGCTGGCGGTACAGTTTTATCATACTGGGAAAAGTGGGCTTTAGAGCTGGAACAAGAAAAACAAAATAAGAGTGAGACTTTAACCCCAGCGAATGAATGACTTACCTACTTTTAATTTACTCATTTATACATGGCCACAACAGATAAGAACACTCAGCTTGAGTGTGTGTGTGTTTGTGTGTGTGTGTATACTTGCATTCCTGTGTGTGAGTGTGTGTGTATCTGTGTTTCTTGCACCAACACAGCAATTTTATTTCCCAGTGGCACTATTATGATAACTATTATTACTGTCAAGACTTTTTCAACAATGCACTCTCTGTCTGCTTTGGTGGCCTGTTTGAATGCTGCATTTGTCTGAATGATTATTAGATTTTTCTAAAATAAGCTGACAAGGGCAATGAATTGAGCGGCCTTTGTAATTTCAGTTACCCAGTTACCTGTTATGTTTATGGTCCCCCTTACAGTGCCGAAACATTTGTGTTGGACTTCACATGTGAGTGACTTCACAGATTTCCATTTGTCCTTGGTCAAAGGTAAGTGGTGTTGAAATCCCTGAAGTCTGTTTTCGGAGTCCTTCAGTTCTTCATATTCTTTTGAATCTTCTGTCGTACTTCCATCACTGATCCAACGAACTTTGCTTTTGTAGGCGGTAAACACTTTACAGGTGACTGTGAAACCATCATTTCTTTCAGCACTCTCCAATTGCAGAGATGGTGGAGAAGTGGGATGAGCTGAAAATAAAAAATGGGGTTGAATGCAAAATGTGTATCACAATATACACTGAATGTTTCCTAATGTAGTTCTGTATCTGTACTAGATAGGTGCCATTTCACAATGAGATAACTTAAAAATGCTTACTGGTCCATTAATTATAAAAATACTGCATATGTTGATGTCATAATGGTAAACCAAGCAGTTGTACCTATGTCATAAATGTAAAAACAACATACATGACAGGCATAGACAAGAATATTTCTCAAAATTGAATTCAATGTAAACCAATTACACCAACTGCCACTTACTTGAGCAAATGCTGGTGGAGAGTTTTTTTGAGTTTGATTTATGGGTAACTTTGCAAGTATACTCTGAGCCAGAAAGCCATTTTTCATTGTCAACGTTCAGCTGGTTGGTTTGGCTGAACGTTTTATCATCGTTCACCATAATCCTCGCATTTTTAGAGCCTTGAATAGGTATTTTGTCCTCTTCCCATTCTACTGTGATTTCTTTTGGGTAAAAGCCGGTCAGTGAGCAGACCAAAGTGACCTTATTGGCTTCTGCTGGGTCACTCCCGAGCTGGCGGTACAGTTTTATCATACTGGGAAAAGTGGGCTTTAGAGCTGGAACAAGAAAAACAAAATAAGAGTGAGACTTTAACCCCAGCGAATGAATGACTTACCTACTTTTAATTTACTCATTTATACATGGCCACAACAGATAAGAACACTCAGCTTGAGTGTGTGTGTGTTTGTGTGTGTGTGTATACTTGCATTCCTGTGTGTGAGTGTGTGTGTATCTGTGTTTCTTGCACCAACACAGCAATTTTATTTCCCAGTGGCACTATTATGATAACTATTATTACTGTCAAGACTTTTTCAACAATGCACTCTCTGTCTGCTTTGGTGGCCTGTTTGAATGCTGCATTTGTCTGAATGATTATGAGATTTTTCTAAAATAAGCTGACAAGGGCAATGAATTGAGCGGCCTTTGTAATTTCAGTTACCCAGTTACCTGTTATGTTTATGGTCCCCCTTACAGTGCCGAAACATTTGTGTTGGACTTCACATGTGAGTGACTTCACAGATTTCCATTTGTCCTTGGTCAAAGGTAAGTGGTGTTGAAATCCCTGAAGTCTGTTTTCGGAGTCCTTCAGTTCTTCATATTCTTTTGAATCTTCTGTCGTACTTCCATCACTGATCCAACGAACTTTGCTTTTGTAGGCGGTAAACACTTTACAGGTGACTGTGAAACCATCATTTCTTTCAGCACTCTCCAATTGCAGAGATGGTGGAGAAGTGGGATGAGCTGAAAATAAAAAATGGGGTTGAATGCAAAATGTGTATCACAATATACACTGAATGTTTCCTAATGTAGTTCTGTATCTGTACTAGATAGGTGCCATTTCACAATGACAAATTGTATTCATCTATTAACAGGGGCATTAAGAACTCAGAATGTTTCCTGATTTAATAATTGTAAAAAGTGTGTATATGTTGATTTCACAATGAGAAAAACTAAACAAAAAAAAAACCAACAACAGTGATGACTATGTCATAATGCTAAAAACAACATGCATGGTGATGGTACGATGATAAACTGAGCATCTGTACTGAGGTCATAATGGTCAGTTTCTGTGTATGGTGATACATTGCCAGAACTGGGTCTGAGCAATAGAATAGGAGACTTGTATTCCCCTGTAAGAGGACACCAAAGAGGAATTTGGTGCCAATGTTTTCAAACATGTTAATGTACTAACAGTCAAATGTACGTAAACTCACTCTTTCACATCCCTTAACCCAAGACAGGCATAGTCAAGAATATTCCTCAAAATTGAAGTCAGTGTAAACCTGTCACGCCAACTGCCACTTACTTGAGCAAATGCTGGTGGAGAGTTTTTCTGAGTTTGATTTATGGGTAACTTTGCAAGTATACTCTGAGCCAGAAAGCCATTTTTCATTGTCAATGTCCAGCTGGTTGGTTTGGCTGAACGTTTTATCATCGTCCTTCGTTTGTCTCACTGTTTTAGAGTCTTGAATAGGTATTGTGTCCTCTTCCCATTCTACTGTGATTTCTTTTGGGTAAAAGCCGGTCAGTGAGCAGACCAAAGTGACTGTTTTGGCTTTTGCTGAGTCACTCCTCATCTCGAGGAACAGTGACATTTTGGGAATAATTGGCGGTTCAGCTGGAATCAAGAAAGAATTAAGAGTGAGACATTAACCCAAGAAAATGAATGAATTATATACATTTTATTTACTCATTTATACATGATCACAACAACTGATAAGAGCACTCATCTGTTTTCCACTGACAGTGTAATGATAAGTTCCTTTGCCTTTTATTTTGTAATTAAACTTTTCAAATACTCAGGTGACGATATGATTGTCGCCACAGAGAAATTCATACAGCATTATCAAGGAAATACTGTCAGAGAATCTAAATACTTTCTTTAGTATCCTTAAATTCATACAGACCAATTATTTTGAACGTATTTACATGTTTATGAATTTCTGTCCTTAAGATATACGTTTATTTGAGTCAAGACTGATAACCAAATAGCGCCATCGTGTGGACACATAAGATTTTTAACATAGTGTTCTCAAATCTGTCCTCAAGATGGCACTAGTGTCTTTACTGGGCTACATATCACAAGCCCGCTCTGACTAGACTTGGCGCTGTTGTGGCATTTTTTCTGTAAACAAATCTCTAAAACACTCTGCTTAGACTGAAGGGTTTGTTCAAATCAATGGAGCCAAATTCAACTCCAAAACATCTGTCTACAAAATATGTGTATATATAGTGCATATGTTTGTTGGGAACACTTGTTTCCTGCAAACGATGCAGTGACTCATTTGTCTGCAACGCACAGGAAACACACACATGTAACAACAGCCACACTTTGCAAACATCAATTGAAAATTGTGCAAAGCAAGTACCAAGAATTTTCTTGAAAAATCTAGGAATGACAGTACTACCTAAACTCCAGCTTTACAGAGCACTGATAAACAGAGTAGCCTTTTATCTGTAAGGGGCCATTCTCTCATGCTTTTTGTGGGATTACTAGTTTCCTGTTAACTGAAATATGCCAGCCCTGCAATAGATTGGCGACCTGTCCAAAGTGTATTCTTGCCTCTTGCCCAATGCATGCTGAGATAGGCTCCAGCACCCCGACCCTGACCAGAATAAGCTGGTAGAGATAATGGATGGATGGATAGATGAAATGTGGCAGTTTTGTGTGCTGAGTTCATCAATAAGCCATGTAATTCATTACACTTATTTGACTGTTCGTTCTCCATTGAATTAAAATGTGTTTCATGCATTTCTCTGAGATTATGATTTTGAACTGAATTTCTGATTATGTAAATATGACTATTTTAATAAATTTTTGAGAAAAGTTTTTATTTCCAAGAAATTAAAGCGTTGCAGATTGTTACTTATTTGCCTATTTAATTTTAATAAAAATAAATAAATAAATAAATTTGCATAATTACGTGTTTCAAATCTAAAAATGTTATATAGTTATTCTCTAATTTAGCTAAGACAAAAACACAAGGAATAGAAAAGTCTGTCACTGATCATCTGATTTATTACTAAGTGGCACCTTCAAGTTTATCATTGAGTGTCTGAAAATTAAGCTCTAAAGATAAATCCAGAAAAATAATTAGAGCTCCTAAAAACTGCACAGTAAAATTTCAAGATTAATTCAGCTCTGACAGAATACATTATGAGTCCAATCAGAACTATATTTAGTCGGTAAGTGTTGATTTAACACTGAACATTTTACTTTCTACCTGTTCAACGTTCAATTTCCAGATGTGTTTTTGCTGTGGAGTGTTATTGTTCCCGATTTGCTCTTTTGTTTCTGATGAAAAAACACTTTAGGTTTCCCCTTCAGGTACGCATTAAAATACACAGTAAACTGACAGCATTTCTGAGGTTTTTTGGTCCTTAGACCAAAAAACAGTTCAGTTTGTGTATACCCTGAACATGAAGCTGTACTTGAGATTGCAGCAGCTTAAAAATAAAATAAAACACCCAATTTTCTGTAGCTTTCAAGATTGAAGATTTTTACCCCAAAAATAAAATGGCATTACGTTTTAAATAGCCTTTTTTCCAATCAATATGAAGACATCTTTAAACAAGCAAAATACATCTACAGCAATCAACAGACTGTTCATATAATACTCAGCAGCTTTGTATAATCTGCATATTTGATATCCATATATATTATATTTTATATTATCCACCTGAGTATAAATATTCACATTTCATTGTAAAGGATGGTGATCAATTATTAATATACGCCTACATTTGATTTCAGCGATAAGGAACTTGTGATAAATGTCACCAAGACATTGCGGTGAATCAAAATCTACAGAAAATTAAAAAAAATGTGTCTTCTTCAGACTTTAGCACAGGGTCCTTCCTGTCACCTGTGCATAATGTCTTTGCTAACCACACTTTGTAGCAAGGCTGATTATCAGTTGTGAGTGAGTGCTGGTACTTCTGGTTTAATTAGATTAAAAATGCATTGCTCTTTTAATGATTTGGTTTGGTTTGTATTTCGAAACCACACCGGTGTAAACCTGTCATAAAAAAAGTCAGAGCAACAGTGGGTTGCGGGTAATGCAAATGTGCGACTTGCAAATGCACGCAGAGAACGAGAAACACAGCTGCCTGTGGAGCCTCGGTGAGTCGCAGGTGAGGATTTTTTGCGGTTGAGTTTCGGTTCTGCTTGTACACTCTCGGGTGCTTTTTTGGGACCTGGGCGTTACTTAACGTTTCCGTCCTCAGGGCGATCCGCTTGCTGAAGCCTGACTGCCCACATGTACCGTCGTTTCCTCATTCTCGTTCACAGCTGTCAGATACAGTCAGTTAAAGGTAATTAAAGGTAATTATTACAAGAATGAATCTGAGCCCCCTAAATCCCGCCACCCTAAATAAAATATCAGATGATTAATTATTTTTCATCTCTATCCAGCATACAGGCCGCCATGCAGTGGCTATTTTATACATGTGCTATGAAAGTATGTCTACATTGAGGCGCAATATGGACTGATGCAATACTGCACAAATGCTTCCTTGGATAACTCTAAAATTTTACTTGAGTTTGTTATACCTGTATTAAAAAAAAAAATTATTTTTAGATTTTCTCAACCGAAAAATAGCTGAAGCTACATATCTTTTTTCCGAAGTCACAAACATTATCTGGTGTAGCCTTGAGGTCACTGGTATCAGTTTATGTACATATCTGCGTTGTACTAAATAGCCAAACCTAATTTTTTTTTACTCCAGTTTGTTTGAGCTATATATTTTTTTGGTTTTCTCAATTAATGATTTTTTGCTTTGTTTGTATGAACCAAATATTTTTCGGTTGAGAAAACCTAAAAAAAATGTAACAAACTCAAGTAAAATTTTAGAGCTGATTATCAGTTGTGAGTGAGTGCTGGTACTTCTGGTTTAATTAGATTAAAAAATGCATTGCTCTTTTAATGATAGGTTTGGTTTGTATTTCAAAACCACACCGGTGTAAACCTGTCATAAAAAAAAGTTTTCTCAACCGAAAAATAGCTGAAGCTACATATGTTTTTTCCAAAGTCACAAATTTTATCTGGTGTAGCCTTGAGGTCACTGGTATCAGTTTATGTACATATCTGCGTTGTACTAAATAGCCACATCTGTATACATTGAAAAAATATTTCAGTAGATAAACCTAATTTTTTTTACTCCAGTTTGTTTGAGCTATATATTTTTTTGGTTTTCTTAATTAAAGATTTTTTTGCTTTGTTTGTATGAACCAAATATTTTTCGGTTGAGAAAACCTAAAAAAAATGTAACAAACTAAAGTAAAATTTTAGAGTTATGCAAGGAAGCATTTGTGCAGTGTTGCATGAGTCTACATTGCTTCTCATTGTAGACATACTTTCATAGCACTATGACTATGACTATGAGGGGGTCTTCAAGAAAAGGATTAAAAACTCCCTCTTTTGTATGTTTATGCTCATACAAAAGAGGGAATTTTTAACCCTTTTCTTGAAGACCCCGTCATAGTCACAGTCATTGACTCTATTTTGCGAGCTAGTCTATGCTTTTATTTTCTTGAATTTGTAACATAATCTTTGCAATTTGAGCACAGACAGCAGTGGGTTGGGAATCAGATTAGAATCGGACATGTTGTTTAGTCATCAGTTATAACCTTTTTAAATATCAATTAAAAAAAAAAAATATAATTATATTTACAAAACTATTCTTTTTTAAAAAAACATTGCAACAATAACGAAAGGCCATGAATGAACCTTGTTAAAGAACTAGCTCCTCAGAAATGTAGCATAGGTTTACTTGTACAAGTGCTGTCAGTGATGTTTCAGTTGGTTCATTGTTTCACATTTTAGGTGCGACTGATTATAATTCATTCTATGTCTCTCAATATGGACACCAAAATATGTTAATATTTTCCATGAGATCGCTTCAGGAAATAAACCAACTGATAGACAAACAACAACAAAAATGTATATCAGGTAAAACCTGAATATGAATAAATAACTTATCATTGAAATTCAGTGTGAGATATAATCAGTCCAATGGTCATGCTTCTGTAGTCCCAGATGGAGCTTTCACTTCCCCACATCTCATTTGAATAAAGGCAAATTAAACCAAAATATAGTCATGAAATTATCATTACTCATTCGAAGCTACTTGAAACTACATGTGCGTGTGTGTAAGTGTGTGAGTGTGTGTGTGTGTGTGTGTGTGTGTATATGCATTATATACACACATACATACAATCCTATTACTTCTGCACTCCAGAAGTAATGAAACAACTGGCTGTTCAGATGTTTCTTGGCCAGCTGTGTGTTGTTGTGTCCTTAGTTCATGCGCAAGAAAGCTAACATAAGTTCTATAAGTGATTTTAGGTGTGAAATTTGCATTTGGAGTCTATTGCTGTTGTCTCTCAACATGAATTTTCAATGGCAGTAAAGCAGGCCATCATGAGATGGACAAATGAGAATAAAATGATCAGAGACATAGTTAAGACATTGGGTGTGTCAAAATATAACTGTTTGGTACATAGTTAAAATGCAAGAATTCACTTGCAAGCTCAGCAATAGCAAACAGCCCGGTAGACCACAGAAAACCACAGTAGTGGATGACCAAAGAATGCTCTCAATTGTGAAGAAAAACTCCTTTTCAATTGTCAAAAAAGATCAAGAACGCTCTCCACGTTGTTGACCTAGATGTATCAAACATTAATATAAAGACTATATAACACTACCATACAACCATACCATACAACTCAAGGGGTTCACTGCAAAATACAATCCACTAGTAAGCCTCAAGAACAGAATATGCAGGTTACAGTTTACTAAAAAGTCCTCCTGTAGTTTTGTCGTTGAGAAAAAAGTTGAGACGAGAATTAATCAGTAGCATAGTGATGGTAACAGGAAAGTGTGGAGAAAAAAAGCAACTGGTCTTGATCCAAAACAATATATAAAATGATGTTATGAAACTTGGTCATATTCAAAACACAAAACCAGGTCTTTTAGTCTTTTTGAAAAACGGACAAGTAACAAAGTAATGGAGACAACAAATGTGTAGAAGCAACAGGCCAACATGTTTTATTTGAAATAGGGGGTGGGGGGGGGGGGGGGGGGTGGTACAATTAAATATGTACAGAGTAACTTCACAGAAAATCATAATAAATTGTCTTTCACACAGAGGTGTTGTTTCAATAGAAAAACATACTTGCATATATAAGAGGTATTTGAGCAAGCAGAATCCACACACAAAAGCACACAAACATATTTCTTCTCATCTGTTCCTCATTTCACCTGTAATTAGGGAAAAGCATGTATGTAAGTACATGAAAAACAAGCATGTACTTTGTCACAAATCAATGAAAAATAGAAGCTGTGAACACTGAAGTCTTGCCTATTCCTCACAAAAAAATATTTAGTTACCTAAATACATTTCTTTGTTTTTCCAGTACGCATTTCAAGATAAATTACCATTGCCATCACGCCTACATTTCTGTGTTTAACTACACATGCAAGAATATAGTTCCTAATTAGATTTGCTGTTAAAGTAAAAGAAGAAACGAAGATTGCGTCTGTTAAAATAAGGCTATTTCACCTCATATTCAGCCTCATGTCTCTCAGCTCAACAATGTGTTTTGTTTTCCTTCATGTTTAATATTAGTAAAATTACCCGGGCATATTAAATGTTATGCATATAAACTAACTTAAAAATCTAATATTGAAATATACTGTCATGTTTGGTGCAATGAATCATGTCTTATTGCTTAGTGCTCTTTAACTTGGTTGAGAATTAAATTCAATCAAGAATTTTATTTAGCATGCCCTGAGGCAACCAAATTTCAAATGACTAAATAAAATATCAGGTTTTTCTATGACCTCCAAAAATACACAACCGTGATTTTGTTTTGAGCCGAAAATTTTTGAAATTTCCAGGGGTGAAAAAAAAAAAACTATCGCTGTCTTAAATTTGTTATTATTGTTATTATGTCCTGTGTAATTTCGATTTAACATTGCTGTAAGTCAGCCTCGGGGAAATATGTGAATGTAGCCCCTGATCTGAACTACATTTTAAAACATTTTTTTTTAAGTGGAGCAAGGGCTCATGAAATGAACACTATTTACTATTACTATTACTATTTACCAGTTGTTGGGTTCGTGGAACCTTAAAACCTAATCAGGCTTTACTCTCCTCAGTAGTCAAGACCACAGCCCGAGAAAAGTCATGTAACCGTGTGGATAACACGCTGATGATGAGCCTCTGTCCATCCCACACTCAGTTATCAATGTGGTTACCTTAATGGCAGTAGCTCCAATACCATAGAAGAGAGTGATGAGGAAGAGGAAGATGAAAGCAATGGCCGTGTTGGCTGCGCAGTCATCCTCAACATCCATGGATTCGCAGCCCCAATGATCGAACAGCACACTCTGTTCTGAAAGAGGGAGGAGACAGCGTTACAGCATTTCTTTGTCTTCGTCCCAGGCTCGCAGGCTATGTAGTAATTATTACATTACATTTACCAAAGGTCAGTGTAACAACTACAAAGCACAGGTCCGATAAGGTACAGTACTCATTATGTAACAGTTATCCATAGCCATGAACACATTAAGTCCAGTTCGCACAGTAAACATAGGCTAGGTCAGAATATTATTGTGAGTAAAACTAGGACCAAGATAGCAAGCGACTCCAGGCTGAATCTCGCCTGATTCTGGCCCAAAGTCAGCATAGATCGATCCGGTCCGGAGTCGCTTGCTATCTGGGGAGGCCTGGTGGCAAGCTACAAGATAACAATATAAGTGCAATATAAGCGCTGGATGGAGATATAAATGTAGCACGAAAGTGTTAGAGAAACAAGATATAAAGACACAAGTGATAAGAGCAATCCTAGATTGGTAGTGCCCCACAAAGTACTGAAAGTTAGTCCAGGTATAGTCTGAAGAGATATGTCTTCAGACGACGACGAAAGATGAGCAATGACAAAGTGGTTCGTAGAGGAATGGGGAGTTCACTCCACCACTGGGCAGCTAGGGTGGAGGAGCGCCATGGTTGGGACGAGCGAGAACCATTCACACGGCTAGCAGGGAGTTGTCGAGTTGGCGTGTTGGGTCGAATCATGTCCTGTATGTAGGCAAAGGCTGTCATGTTGGCTCCACTGTTGGTCAGGGTCACAACTTTGAACCTGTTTCTGGCAGCGACCAGTAGCCAGTGAAGTGACCTCAGCAGGGGAGTGACATGTTTTAAAAAGGTCGTCGTATTTTAGAATGTCTTCTTTTCTTCTTGTTAGCGTGTTGCTAGTGCTAACTGCTTATTACGTAACACTGGGCTTCATTCACAAAACTTTTCGTAATTTCATCTCACTTTTGTACTTCATAAAAGTTCCCTCCGAAAAAGCGACGTGGGAGTCATGAGACTTGCACAGACCTTCGATTTTCTGCGTACAGCTGGTGTATCAGAGGATGAATGCCAATTGTTCATAAATTGAATGTGTGTGTCTGTTCATGTTGTTTTGCATAAGGAAACACTAGCAATCCCATAAAATGTATGCCACCAACAGGGTTGTGTGGAAACATCATCCATTCATCGCGGTCTGCAAACATATCTGCCCCTCGTGTGCTTGGCCTCTAAAGACTCACGCAGATTCTGATCTTATCAAAGAACAAATTCAGACAAGAAAAAAATGATGAATGCTGAAATGTTCATGGAAACATTTGGAAGTTCAGCTAACCATCAAATTTAATTGTGTGCATGCTTAGTGCATTAGCTGTCCTGATTATTTAGGGTAAAAAAAATCACTGCTTTCCTTTTTTAAACGACTGTGCAGAGACTATATCCTTCAGTTTTCAACCATGTTTCTGTTGACACCCAAATGTTTCTGGATTGTTATAGAAGGTGAGATATTTCTCCGCAAGTATTTTCAATCCGCTAGGGTCCAGAAGGTCACGTGATTGCTCTTTGGTCGGGCATATTGAAAGTGTTAGGTTAGAAGGAAAGAAGGGCCATTACTCATTTGATTCACACAGTTCTCCAGCTAAAAGATACTCTCATCCCCCCTGGACCACATAATCAAGGCCGTAATCCATGTTGTAATTATTTCCGGCTTTGAAGTTATGTCTCAGTTTTATGATATGGCTCAGTCTCCCTGCCTGTAGTCTAACTATTGAAAGGAAATGCCTTTCTTTTTTCATGTGCTCAGAAATTAGGTATCAGACAATCCCACGGACTCACTGAGAGGTTGTCAGTAAAAATGAATTTAATCTCCTACACAAAATAAATGCATTTTTGGTGTCCAAGGTAACTTCAAAATGGCGGTTGGTGATGAAGAATAAGAAGGAAAAGTGAATGTTATGCCATTGAGTTTGTCTGAAAGGTACTTTCTGAAAAAAATGAAGTAATAATAATAATAATAATAATAATAATAATATGTACTACTATAACTGTATGTATTGTTGACTGATATGAAAGTGTGTGATTTAGGGACCTTTGTAGAATGGACCTCTGAGTAGATTGCTATCTTGCATGAGTGTTGGAAAGCTCTTCAAATCATGACATGTATCAATTAAGCCGCAGAGATTTTCTCTCATGTAGTAGATTTCTTCAGCTTAGGCAGTTTTGAACAGGTCTTTTTTCCACTTGGGGAACCTGCTTCCTTATGAGGAACGGGGCTTGGGAGCTTTGTCTCATCACACCATATTGCTAGGCCAGCTGCCAGTTCCCCACATATTCATGGGAAGACAAGCTCCTTAATCTCACTGTGTGGAGCATTCATGTTGAAGTGACCCTGACCTGTCTAAATAAAGTTTTTGTTTTTTGGTGGTGTCTATCGCCTTCTTGGCTTGCTTCTGAAAAACCTGTGGGTGAACCAGGGAGCAAACCTGCGCTGCTACTCGGGGTGACTTGACAAGAGTCGATAGAGGACAACACAAGTCCGAGACAGGACACAGACCCAGAGACACACGGACAGGGACACAGTGCTTTGCCAACCACACAGCATGACAAAAGCATGTCCTGGTTACCTCTCCTGCCCTATCTTTGTGTTACAGGCTTAATGAGAGTGAACCGCAAGGACACAACTGAACAAACAGACAGACAGCCTCAAAGATCCAACAAACTGCGTTGAAGTTTTAATCTTCATTAACACTATATTGTTTGAAATAATTAACTTCCCAAAGCACTGCCACACAATGACAGCACTGACTCTAAAAATTGCCTCCTATGCACAACCATCTGTCTTTAATTGGTTTGGATTCCTTTATTTAAGCTGTCCTAAATGGTTATTTTTCCTTAAGCTATTTTTGTTGCGCTATCTTTTGCACAATTTGCACAATGTCAGACATTCTTTTTCTTATGTGAATAAATGACAGCAGTTCAATGTGCACATGACTAGCATAGCACATTCAAGGCTTTATCTAAAGTATCAATTCACCATATTGTGAATTACAGCATGAGAGCTGAGGCTAGACTACAACTGTAAATGTGTCCTATTTGAGAACCAATGCCACGCCTTTATCTCTCTGTAGGCTGATAAATAAATAACAGTAATGATTAAGAGCTCTGAATTGCTTTCATGTTTCATCTTGAAATCAAAAGCTACATTCTTCCTTTATTTTCACTTTCTGCTGTCAATGGAGTTATCATGGCTCTGATCGCTGCAACCGCATATTTCCATTACCTCTGCCACCATCCCCAAATTAGAGCATGCACACCACACAGACTGCACGGACATGCCACTTTTATTTATTAATTTTTATTTTCATTTTGTTACTGCATTTTAAAAAACTTTAAAGAAAGAGGGGCACTCAGACAGGCAGGCAGACAGACAGACATACAGGCAGACACTGCGTTTCAGTCGGACTGAATACGACCCAACGGAATGACAATGTGCGCCACAGAACAGGAATGGGATCAGGAACCGGAACAGAAACAGAAACAGGAATGGGAACAGGAACTGGAACAGGAACAGGAACGGGAATTTGCACAGTCAAGCCTCGCAGTTTTGAGGACGACACAGGTCTAGGCTAACGGTGGTGGACTTCTTGGACACACTGTCGATAGTCCTAACTATCGTTTTCGATAACTTGTCGAATGCGGCTTCGTGGTGCACCACACAGCTGTACATGATGCCATTGTTCCAGTCCTCAGCACTGATGGACAGCTGGCTGTACACAGAGTATACGCGTTCTGTTTTCACCACCTGGGTGGTTTGGAACATTGCTCTATCCACAGGTTTATCATCAGCACGCCAAGAGAACAGCACCTCCTTGGGGTAGAATCCTTTAGCATAGCAGATCAGGGTCACGTCGTGGCCGTTATTTTTTGCGGTTGTGGTCATTAGGAAGACGGAAGGAGGCCGCGGTTCGTTTCCTGAAAATATGCGATTGTGGTTATGACTTTTTTTTAGCTGGGTACTTACAGTGCTACTATGAAGTGGACAAAGCCTCATCCTTGTGTGAGAAATTGCTATTCAGCGGGAAGGTGATTTAAAGACTAAACCCTGAGGCAAAGACTCAGCAACAGTGTCTGTTACACTGAATGCAGTTACATTGCAATTACTGTGTATAATTTCCCTGTGGTTTGTAAAATTGTTAACCTATGGCTATGTTTTACTTTGGGGCATTGTTGCTTCTGTCAATGCAAACCTTTCACCATTTGAAGCACAGGTTTTTGGAATATTCTTTTCAGTCAGTGTTCTAGAATGTTCTAGTCAGTGTTACATCAGCATTAGAATGTTCAGTTAAGATAACATTCTAATCACATACTTGTGATCTCACACATTAAAGGGTTAAGTATTTCATGAAACCTCATGAGTTTTCATGAGCCTTCTAGAACCCCAGTGTGAAAATGAGATACAACGGGGTGTCCATCACTGAACTGTAGAAATAATCAAAAGACTGACATCTAAACAAAATGAACACATAGGTGTGTGTGACCAATGGGTCACACGTTGTTAACTTGCACCTGCTCCAGGTATTTAAATATGAAAAGCCAAATCAAAGTATTCTCTGAGAGGGGCATCATGTATGGTGACATGCACTGAGAAACACTACAGACAAATGAAGTAGATCAAACATGCTCCTTACACGTATTCTGTTTAGAAAATGGATGAAACCTCAATCTCTTTGCAACCGCTTTTGATCACATAAAGCCTGGAAGAGGAACTTACCATTTTCTCTTCTGTAAGTTACTTTAATCGGATCTGGAGAATCAAAGTGCTTCACGATGCATGTGAACGTGGTTCCGTTGGACCAATTCGCAATATCGATGTAGAGCTTGTGGATTTCGGAACCTCCCACAGATTCCTTGGTGGAGACAAGTGTTTTGCCTTCTTCGTTGTGCCACTCAACTGAATCAATGTTTTCCAGTTTCCCGGTGACATTGCACATGAGCTCGACCCTTTCGTTCAGGAACAGCTCCTCATTGGACGGAGGGATGATTGAGACCTCAACTGGATTTGCTGGGATGCAGCCTGTGGAAGAAGTATACAAAACGTAAGAATACAATGCCACCACCTGCGTGAGTTTTAAAGATGCAAGTTAAATTGATCTGTGCACAAAAAGAGTAATAGAAATGTGAGGAGGAAGTGTAGCACCTTAAGGAATTCTGAAAACACACAGCCCTGTTTCCAAAAGGCCAAGGGCCATTTTCCCATAGGAAGCTCTATTTTTAGGCATTCAGCAGCAATACTCTTATCTACAGTGACGTATGTACTTTGCATTTTTTTTTGTAAAAGGCACTTTGACATTGCAGATAAAGGAAAACCCAGTACAAACAAATCGAAATAAATAAACAAATAAATAAATAACTGCTTTAGACATACCAGGAGATACGTAATGAGCTGTCCTCTGCACATTTCCACCGCGATGCTTAAATTCACAGGAAACATACGTTTCACTTTCCCTCCACTGGCTTTCAGGAAGATGCAAAATGCTGGTGGCACTGTACACGGTCTTCTTATCTGCTTTCGTCTCAACCGCAGGGAGGGTTGTGATCCCTTTGGATATCTCTTCGCCCCTCCATCGCCAGACGAAAGAATGGTCCTTGGGAGAAAATTCACTGGCAAAGCAGGCAAAGGTAGCGGTCTTGTTGTACTTTAGCTCATCCTGAGACGGGGCCATTATATAAAGATGGGCGGACTGGGGAGGGGCGGCTGAAAAACAAACACACGCACATGTATAGATGTGTGCAGACACTGGTGAAAAGAGACACAAGCACAGGCATTGACGCGAAAGCAAAAAAACCAGGCAAATAGTATGGAAAGGAAATACAATGGATCTCAGGTATAATATTGTTTCTTGGTCGTGCACATGGCACGACTACATTACCAAATAGTAAACCCTTTGAAGATTTACACAGAAAAATGCTCAGTGTCAAATCAACTCAGAGCATGCTTTAAACTGTTCCGGTAAATTTATGAGACTCAAGCAAATGTCGTTAGGTTCTGAACTGATGCTGAATAATTTACTGTGTAAAAAGCACACCTGTAGACATATATGTATTTGTTTTGGATTCAAATGCTTTTCTGTGCGCCATTGATCTTGCCTGGTGTAATTGAGCTTGCCAATATGACCAAAAGGCAGGGTTTGCGAGAGTATTTCATTGGTTCCAATACGCCAGACAAGATCAGTTGGACATATAAAAGTATTTGAATCCAAAACAAATACGTATTTGACCCAGGTCTGGGAAAAAAAGAACAAAAACATTGTTCAATGGTGGGTCAGTGGGGCCTAACAGCTGAGTCCATGGAAATAATAAAATGATTTTGTGGGTAACAGCCATCAGAGTTCCTCTGGTGTACCCCTCATCTAGACCCATACATAATATATTTCCTTTCCTTCTAAAGCACAGCAGCACACTACTAAGGGGAGAAAACAAAATCTGACTCAATCCATGCACAGGGCGTCTGGCTTTTAACTTTCAATAACAAATTTAAAGTTGATTCTTCATTTCAGATGACAGAACATAAATGCTTTTCTGCAAAGTAGTAAAAATGACTGATGATCTGTTATTGAGAGTTAGAACCACACGGCCTTGGATCAGTCTGCTTGAAGCATTGCAGCTGACGAGTAGTGGATAACAGTGAGCAAACAAGCCGACAGCAGACACTCAGCTGTCTTTGTGTCTGTATATGCGCAGAGGCATGGACAGGTGCGCGCGACGGGGGAGCTCGTTGTTTCTTCGTTTCTTTTTGGCGTTCGATTATTAAGCACACTTTCAATGGCTCATCTTTAAAAGGTGCTTTTCTGGGGGCAACTGCAGTAAGTTGCGCGACCACAAGATTTAAAGACAGACACGATGTTGTTATAGCTAAACGTCCACGTAATACGGTGTGATCAAATCCATGTGCCGAAACTAAGCTTGAGACTGCAGAATCCATCATAGGGCCTTTAAAAATTGGGCTAGGTTCACTTCCTTACAAATACAAATACAAAGTTAAGTTTGGTGAGTTTTAGCGATCCCCAAAAATAACTCCCCAAGCTGCACTTATATGTAAGTCAAAGCTAAGAACAAAATTTAACTGTCCAGACCAATATTGAATTTATACTTTTGAATGCGCAGTACAGTCCTTCTTGTTGAGTGGTGCAAGTGAACAATTTGGTGTTTTGAACATGAAAGAAACATCAGTTCCTGTACAGAAATATTTGTTGTGGAAATGCTGATTAAAAAATACAGTAATCATCAAGTATAAAAATATGGATTGCATGACCTTCCAACTTTAAAGGTGACTTAATTTATAATTTATGATTAATTTATGATTAATTATTCATTTATCATTTAAAATAATGATACCATGTACACCCCTCATCAGTATCAAATTTACGATTGTGATGTATAGCAGCCACTTCTGGAAGTTTGAGTGCTTGCAAGCCGAGTACCCGGAAACGAAAACATCCAGTCTGATGACAACCGGAGAGAGGAAACACAGTGACAAATGTAACACAAACTTACACCTGGGGTCATAACAGTTCCCTTTTTAGATATTCACAAAGAGAGCATTTTATTGATTGTGGGCAAATGCTAATGCAAAATGCTAATTCCACAATGCATTTCCCAGACTGGATTAGTTTTCTTTGAAGGAAACTGCTCCACCATGGGGTGGCATTCAAAATGTGTTTGATATTCCAAAACTCTGAGTTTCCTTTGTACAGCAGTGATATATTATTATTATTATTATTATTATTATTAGTAGTAGTAGTAGTATGGCTAGACCCTCCTCCCCAAGCCGCATAATTAATTTATGATACATATGCCTGTTAAATTCATGCCTGCATTTTTTCACTCATAACTTCATCATTCTGGAATCAATCTTAGAGCATACATATCTGTATCCTCAAAGCTATGACCCAGAACACACTGTTGATTCATTCAGTAAGGTTAATCAGCAGAGTGTTTGGGCCTTAGCTGCGTCTAATAAATTCAAGCTGCCTTTCTTCAGTTTAAGTACACAATATTATGATATTAAAAACTAATACCACAGAATGGAGAACAGGCAAAAATGGTTACATGTATTACAACTGAGCCTTTTTTTTCCAATGTTGGTAGAAATAGCATTTATGTAACTTTATAACATAAGCAAAAAAGAAAAACAAACAAAAATAGTATCGGTTGTCAGATAGCTCTTGTCCAATGAATAATTGGCTACACCCTTATTTTTTGTCCTCTGGAGCACTCTTTTTGATGCAACAAAACTTCAAGATATTTTCATCAGAGATAATTTCAGTGAAAAAAAAAAAACACTCAGATTCTCTAGCAACAGTGACATCCATCAAGACTGGTTAATAATAATCAAAGCAAAATAAGCAAACGGAACCTACCTTCAGGCATCTTTATCTCTACTGTCGTGCTTTTCCCATCGTATTCTGCCGAACATTCGTAGGCTTGCTTTTGGTTCCAGTCGGCTGCTTTCACCACGGCGTGGCTGACAGCGGTGAATACTTCACCGCTCTGTACTGATGGATACTGAAGGAAGTCTGTGTCCGCCAATGCCGCTCCTCCTTTGCGATTCCATTTGAAGGTCAAAAGGTCAGGCGTGAAATCTTTGGCCATGCAGCCCACTGTGACATAACCGCTGGATCCAGGACCGCAGGAAATCAGGGGGAAGACACTTGGAGGGGATTTTGTACCTGGAAGAAGAAGAAGAACAAAAAGAAGAAGAAGAAGAAAATTTAACAGCATAAAGAACAAACACCCTATAGAACATGCGGGACATTTACATTACAAGCCTACACTGTTTAAAATTTTCATCCCAGTTGAAGCAAAGCAATTAATTTTAATCAGCCAATGTCGATGCAGTTTACACCACAGAGGCAGAGAGCGCCCATAGAGATTTAGGTCAGTTTGTCGTGACAAAGTGCATAGCCGAAGCCTGAAGTTTTTCTATGTACAATTGCATTAATGATCACTATCATACAACATAAAATAATGCAGGTAATAGATTGCGCTATACAAGTTAAACCCGGCATCAATATTTGGCTCAGTATGAATACGAATTTACATGTTTCCATAATTTAATGAAGGTTTTGGTTATTTATGAATATACTTTCACATATTCATATAACCTGTCATTAATTTAAGACGCCTATTATTGCGATGGCAAAAAAGCATTTGCCAGAAATGAAGCGGCTGCGATAGGCCTATCCTGTGTACCAAACCATTTACACATTCCATGTGTTTTTTTTGTTTGTTCCAGAATTCCGTTATTTAACAGTTATTTTTAATGATGAAATTACCATTTCTTAAAGCTGACCCACGCATTTCTTCAACGGTGACTTGTGACCGAAAGTGTAATCAACACATATAAGCTTTTTAAAATTAAAATCCGTTGAGTAAATCCAATTAGAAGCATAAAACTTGCATTTAATGTACGATACATTTATGTATAAATAAGGAAATTATTCGTTTTCCCCGGATAATGGAGCCGAGGAGGAAATTAAATAGCCAGACCAACCTATTGAAATTATCTTCCAATTTCTCAGCCCTCAAACAACTTGGAACTCGGTTTTCATGGAAGAAAGTGCATTTTTATTTCATAACTTGTTCTATACATATATACACCACTTTTTTGAGATAATTAATATTTTGACCTGTGTTGAATACCCCCATTTCTCACGATATTGGCAATAAGCAATAAAGCGTTTTTGAAATAAGACTAGCAGGCTACTTTAAAGAAATAATCAGGCTACTAGATAACAAGCACGCACGCTGATGAGGATGTCTTACCGAATTTAACGACGATGGTGATTCCCTTTCCCCAGCAATCGAATTCATAGTCATAATAATAAAATCGGCCTCCACATACCTAAACGCGACACACGTCCGCATAATTGTGCGATTCGAAGTAAGCTATTTGCTTCAATGACTTGTTCCGAAGATTCCGCACTATATACCCACAATTTATAATTTATTACACGTGTTCTACAGGAGAACGACTTCGCCTGCCTTATATCAGAAGCAGTGAAATTTGTCATTCATCAGAATTCAGCCTCTTGTTAAACCAAGTTGCAAAATGTACAGTTTAGAATACACAGACATATTTTGTTTGGGTACATAAATTAGGCTATAATGGTTTCTCCACCGCCACCTCCCATTTCGAATAACAAAATAACAACGTTTTCTTTTTAAACTTCCACTCATAATAGCACAGACGTGCCACGTTCTTAAATTCTAAAATATTGAAGAAACCGAGTGAATGTCACATATATACATAATTTGTTAAAAGCATATTCCAAAAGGCCGATATTGTAATAGTTACTTATTACTTAAAACTTACAGCCGATATTTTGGAAGATCTTGCATTTTGTTTTCAAAACTTGTAATTTCATAAAGAGATACAAATAAAATCTGGCTGAACCTTTCTTGCTTTCCTCCAGTAGCCGAAGTACGCGTCCAGTTAACTTCTCGTCCCACAACACGGTTATTGCCAACAGATGCACGACAGCAAACGGGCTATTTGTGCACCATACAGGGACATAATACAAACTCCTGCTATTTGTATAAAATATTTTCGGAGGTGACAGAGGTAATTGACTACATACTACAGCATGCATGCATCACTACATTTTGACTCAATGCTGGCAAAAGCAGGTCTTTTTCTTAAACCGAAGCAATCATTTTACCCGAATAAGGGGCCCCACAAAGGCGTTACTTAATCACTAAAATATAATGTGTAAGGGCCGGTCACTCGGTAAATTATAGATACATAAAGGAATCTTACCAGATGACACGGTGACGGCTGTTCCTTTTCCCCAGTAGTCGAAAGCATCGTCACAATGATGTTACTCAACAGTAACTAAGTGCAAAAACATTTTTGGCATCTACTTAACCTGAACTGAGAGCAGCACGTGTCCGCGTACTTTAAGTGTAGCCTACACTCCATGAGGCAATCTTGCTTGGCTACGTTTCCACCATTGACATTCCACTTCTGAGTGTTAGTTCAGTTCAGTAAATTAGAAAAGTGATTTGGATTAACCTACTTTTGTCCCTTTGATTCGAATTTACAAATCCCGTGGACTTCATCATTGTAATACATTTTTGTTAAGATTCCTGTACAATTCATTGCAAATTCTGTTTTTTATTTTTATTTTATTAATTTATTTTTTTAGCAGCAATACGCTTTTTATTTTTTTTATTTTTTTACAATACTTAGAAGGGTATAAGCGATTTTTTTTTTGCTCAGTGACAGATCCTTATCGGAAATTTAAGCGAAAACTATGCCGTAAAATTATCGAAACAGAGAAAAAGACTAGAATCAACCCAGCGAATATCCCGCATAAAATATTATGTCGTATGTTTTCAAACATATTTTGATTTGAAATGAGAATAAACGTACGGTCTTGTCACAAGCGTCATTTATCTCCAGTATTAATTTTCACCCAACCACAAAAAATATAATTGTTTAAAAACACCTCAAACGTGTTAAGATATCCAAGACATCCGATATTTTATACGCTGCGGTGTTTCCCGTCCGTTTGTGACAGTGCCACTATTGAAAATAGATTATTTTCCCTTTCTCTGAACATTGGAGTACCTAAAGTTAATTTTTACATCAAGTGCAAATTAAATCTGAGCAGGATTTAGAATATTTACCCGAAATCAGAAACGCACTGCGAGCAACTATAGCCTACACGAGCGGATAGTTTCAGAAGTGAAATCTAAAGGTTGTGACAAGACAATTTTACTTAGTGTTGGTTGTTTCTTTTTCTTTTTTTTTTTTTTTGCAACCCGTTAACTTTTTATTGGTATAATCAAATCCAATATCTAAATAAGCGCAAAAATATAAATTTGTTCAGAGCAAACAGCACCAAGCATTTCTTTTTCCGTAATAAAGACAACAATTTTGATGTAATTTAAGTTTTCCCCATTTACAAAAGCATCGCGCGTGTCATTAATCTACTTACCAGAGGACACAGTCACCTTAGTTCCAGATCCCCAGTAGTCGAAGTACCAGTCACATCATTACATTCAGAGCGCTTGGTCGCTCAATAACAGTTCTAACAGTGGGCCATATCTTTTATAATACACTTTGCTTACATTTTCTGTTTTCTTTTGTCGCAAAATTAATTATTTGCATTGACCATAAAGTATGTTCATTCCGATGCGTTAAGCTTACCTGTAGTGACGGTGACTTTTGTGCCTTTTCCCCAGTAGTCGAAAGCGTAGTCACGGTTAACCGTTCGGCTAACGCTTCATACAAAAACTGTGACAAACCATCGCTTAAAGTCTTTTTTAAATTAATTAATTTGTGTTTGGGTAAAGAAACATCTCCGGCGGTATGTTCATTATATGTGTTCACAAGAGAGTCGAATTAGGTATTGCCAGTACATCGCCTGCCTTAGTCGATATTCACTAGATTTGCAAAAACTATATTTAGTGCAGACCTGTGTTTTGCCATGCATAATAGGCTAACCGTAGACGTGTGTTTTGTCACGTACAGCAACCAAATGCGATTTTTCCATCTGCTCTCATTTTGGATACGGACCCATTAAAATATTTTCTGTGTAATTTAATTTTAAAGACCAAATCAACTAAAATGCTTTTTTTTTCTATTTAAAACAATTATGCAGACATGTGAATTTACTCGCTAGTTCATATGAAGATAAACTTACCTGAGGTAACTGTGACTTTTGTGCCTTTCCCCCAGTAGTCGAAGTAGCCATAGCTGTCACGGTTAACAGTCTGGCTAATGCATCGTACAAAAGGTGTGACAAACCATCGCTTAAAGTCTTGGTTTGTGCATGGCAAAAGATACATCTGCTGATGTATGCTAATTGCTTATGTAGCCTGTACGAGCAGTGCATATTTTTTTCCAGCGCAATTAACTCTCAGCATAATACTCAGCCTATGAGAAGTGTTCCAATCGATCGCTTAAACCCTTTATAGGAATTCATAAAGGTCGATGTTTATAAGATATCCATAGCTTATATTTAATGCTGACCCGTGTTTCGCCGTTCACAATGACCGAATTAAGTTTTTCGTCTCCTCGCCCAATGGAATATTTTCTGTCTAATTTATTTTTAGAGGACGCAAGTAATATGAATATGCCAACAAATCGAATTAAATAAAAGTGATGTCATGGCCCTTAATATTGACCCATTGTAAAATAATTATCCAGAGATTCGTTCGCAATTTCATATGAAGCTCTGGCGTATTTATTTATTTATTTATTTATTTATTTATTCACTTTTCTCAGTTCTTCGTTGGAAAATCACATTAGTATTTCTACGTTAATCGCAAAATTGAATCTTGAAAAAATGATGAACTTACCTGAGGTAACAGTGATTTTTGTGCCTTTCCCCCAGACGTCGAAACGATTGTAGTCACAGTTAATGGTCTGACTTGTACTTCATACATAAACTTGACAAATCATCGCTTTCAGTCTTTTAAAGTAATTTTTACGCTTGGAAAGAGAAACTCCTGTAAACCTAATTTATGTAGCCTATGTTCACAAGAGAATCAGACCTATGTTACAGTCAACTGTCTGCTTAATACATAAAACCAGAAATTTGTTCCAATCAACCGTTTACAGCGTTTAAAAAAACCCCACAAAGGTCAATGTGTTTTTTTTAAAAAATTTACTAGGTCTACGAGAGAAATTAGTAGCGTATATCTAAGATTAAAATACGTCGTATGTTTTTAACGGTAAACTGCTGTTAAAACATTGTCAAATTAACAGCAATAACTCATTTAACGACCATCCCGTATTTGTCGACGGCCTATATGGGCTATTTAAATCTTGCTACAATGCCAACAGATGAAACAAGGATTTATAATTTATGATAGAAATATACGTACCAGAAGACACCGTGACTTTGGTCCCCTGTCCCCAGTAGTCAAAGTAGTTGTCACAGTGATCTGTCTTAAGGTTTTAGCCAAACAGAAACACCTCATAAACCATAGAGACGCGAATGAACAGTGGCGTGGGATAAAAAACGGCCCCCTTTCTGATTTCTTCCATTATTGCACGTTCGTCACTCTTCAAACAAAAGGTAATATTAGACACAGGGAAACTGAGTAAACTCAAAACACATTTTTAAAATTGTTATTTCATTTATTTAATAAAAAAAGTTATCAAACACCCATATCAACCTATGTGAAATAAGTAGGCTAATTGTCTCCTCAGTAACTCAATCAACCAATTAATCAAATTTAATAATTGATAATTAGATTCAGCTGATTGAATACAGCCAGGCTTGATTGGCGCCAGCCCTGGTGAATCTAAATCTCACTCATATTGAATTTTACAAATACAATCAGAGTGAAATGGTAGCCACAAAGTTTCAACAAGTACGGTGTCCCGATCAAAGGAAATTTCAGAAGAGATGAAAAAAAAGTTGCTGAAATATATGTCTGGAAAGGGTTGCAAAGCTATTTCTAAGGTTCTGGGACTCCACCGAAACACAGTGAGAGCCCTTATCTCCAAATGGAGAACACTGGGGAATCACCTCAGGAGTGGCCCACCTGCCGTAATTTCTCCAAGGGCCACCACTCCAAAGAGCTTTGCGTTTACTCAGCTTCCCTTTGTCCAATATTACATTCCGTCTAAAGATCTGAAAACATTCAGTGTGACAGATATGCAATAATAGAGGAAATCAGGAAAGGGGCAGATATTTTTCCATGTCACTGTACGTTATATATCACACATTCAGTAATTGAATTGTTTTGAACACAATTAGATTAAGATCAAAACAAGATTTAAAATATGAACTTAAATGAACAACTGTTGAATCAAGAAGGGAAACACATTTAAAGGCTACTTCTTTAAATATATTTTTGTTTTTCAAATACTGCAGTGGTCCCAAAATGATTAATTTCAGTTTTTTTGCTTTTATATCAGGGGGAAGCTAACTCTCATCCCAGAGAGTCACAGGGCCCGCTGGTTTTTGTTTTCACCATAAAATCAATAAAAATCAGACCCCATAAATCAGGTGAAGTAAGTTAACAATCTCCTCAGATACTTTTATTGGTCAAGTAAGTGCTAAGTGACAGCAAAACAAGCTAATCCTGTCTCTGGCTTTCCAGGACCAGGGTTGGCCACTCATGCATTATGTGTTCAATACTAATATCCATCAAATGCATGACCAAATCTGAGAGTGAATTTAATGTTGAATTCATTATGCGCATCACATATTTTGCACTCAAAATGTAAAAATTCCATATATCTATAATTTTGGCAATTTAGGTATAAAAAACCTTTAAAAAAGATGCAATTTTTAGCTTAATATGAGGATATTCAGTTTTATCAGCTCTTACAAAGTTTATTTCTTACATATTACTTCTGTATACTGTATTAACTTTGGGGAATTCTGCCAGTAACTCAATCACTTTGAAGTGCATAACTTTCATTATTGCAATTTGAACATTTGAACTTCAAGCATTACAAAGTACTGTCCTTGGTCCTGAAATCTCTGAAGAAGTTGAGCAAGTCTATTTGGTGATTTGGGTGTACTGATTCCCTACAGTGGGTAGCACTGTCACCTCACTGCAAGACGGTCCTGGGTTTGAAACTTCGGTTTCCTCCCACAGTCCAAATTGGTTTGCTAATTGGAGATTCTACGTGGGAGTGTGTGAGTGAATGGTGGGCGATCGATTGGCGGCCTGTCCAGGGTGAATTCCTGCCTCTCACCCAGTGCACGCTGGGATAGGCTCCAGCACCCCCTGCGACACTGCCCGGTATAGATAAGTGAGTATAGATGGTGGATGGATAGATTTGTTACAGCATGGGGAAAAAAACACAACCTTGCTTGAATTTGTTACTCAAGGGTAACTAGGACATGGACTGTAACAACTCAGGAACACTTTTAAACTGAATGTGATCCATGCTGCTGAAGTTCATCGTGCAGGTTTCAGAACAAGTAATCATTTACAGTAATATTGTAATATACATGCAACAGTAATAAGAAGTTATTGATCAGAATGGTATTGCATACGGAAACTGCATATTGAAATTTTAAAGTATTGAATTACTTTTAACTTTTTGTATTACAATAATTTGGACTGAATGTGGGCCAAAGCTGTCTGGAGAGGTGTCAGGAGATGTAATATTTTTAGATGAAATCTGAAACTCCTGGATACATCAGCTTTATTCAACCAGCCGCGGGTGACAGTGGGGACACAGTTTTCCAATGACTCAATTACACAAAGGGGGAGTGACGCCAACCACCCTCACGATAGTGAGTATGTCAATACCTCCGCCATCAGACTCAGACTTCTAGCAGCTTTAAAGACAAACTCGGCTCAAAATTATTAGACAGCTGGACCAAAGCTGCCATGCATGCACAGTATGCACCTTCCCCCTTTGTTGTTCTGTCTGAATTCTATTTATGGGGTTCTATATTTCTGTAACTGCTGGCTTCTTTTTTCCACAAATTTAAATATTAGGGACAATAAACAAACAAACAAACAAACAAGTAAATAAATAAATAATGGCACTTTTATGGCACTGTTCTGCCCTGACTTTCCTAGAACACTTTCTGTTTTTCAAATTGCACAATTAATTTTTGTTCTCACTCTGAAACATGTAAACAGCTTATTCAAGCCTTCGGCTTCCAGCCTTCAGTTAGTTTCAACTCCCCCCCCCCCCTCCCCCCCGGGAGATACACATGCTTCCTCCTTCTTTGGCTGATGGGGTAAATATGAAAATATGGAAAATATATTGTGACATTTTTTAAAGATCGGGACTTGTGATAGCATATTTTTTTCAACATGCACACAAAGTATAGCATACAGTATCAAAATATTGCATATATGGCTGCTGGATGGCTAATTTGGTTTAGCCACGATGCTGTGGTGCATGGATGAGGAAGGTGGTTTGTGCATGAAACTGGATATATATACAGCCCGTTGGGTGCAAAATTTTATTTTGTTTCTCTTTTATTTTATTTTGTTTAGAATATGTTGACTTACAAAAACTTGAAAACCTGGCAGAGCAAGGTCATTCAAACAAGTGCAAGCAGGTGTGAGGCACTTAACTGAACATTTTCCCCAGTATATAATGGTGAATATTAGGCTGAAATTATACTGTTAGCCTGAACATTTTCAACAGGTCTCATCTCTGACATGCATTTTCACTAAAGACAGACAGAACTGCAACCTTGGCAGCTGCAGGGGAAGTTTGAGTCAAGTATATTTCATGCCAGAATGAAGAAGAAGAAAAAAAAGACTGCGCTCAAACTAGGTGTGTAAATGCCAGAAAAGTAAAGAATAAAATAATAAAGAAGGCTCCGCACACCAAAAGATGTCTCACATGCACTTGAGGCGTAAAGCGTCTTTGTCTGACGTTTCAGCGTCAGCTTTTTTTCGGTGTAAATCACAAAGGAGACGCGGCCCCTATACGCCGGTCACCTGCGTTAAATTGAAGACAATTAATTGACTGAGCTGTTTTTAAAGGGGCAGTTAATAATAATTTGTAGTGCAGTGGAAAAGGGAGGGGGTGAGAAAGGTGTTAAATACACAGTATATAAGTAGTAAATCGTTCAGCAGTGACACCAGTACGAAACCCATGGGCCAACAATGCACTGAGCCCTTGAAGCAGCCCTTGCGCTGGAGTCAGACTGCTCTATCACAGCCAACGCAGACAGGAAGCACCTGTGTGCCACGGCACACTGGGTTGGGTTGTCAGTTTCCTGCCTATTGCAGCTTTGTTACATAAATAATAAGCCATAAAACGTCCCACTGCCCCAGGGCATTGAAAGTGATTGTTGCAATTGTACTACTTCAAAACTGCACAAGAATGCATTTCACGAAAGAACCATTTAGTGTACATACATACATACTGGAGTTAGAATTACTGGGGATGGCACAAACACATTTGAGGGCAGAATGCAAACTAAAACAATTATTTGGGCCCCAGTTGCTTATTTGCAAATGATCAGAAACATTTCAGGCTCTTGTCCCCACACTGGTAGGTTTATTTGTGGGTTCAGGCCTGGTCTTTCCCAATTTTTCCAGCAGGGATAAATGGGATTAAACTGAATGGTTATCATTCTGATCAAATTTGATATATAAATAGAGTGCCTGAATCCTCAGCTGATACTGTCGACGTCTCCTGGATCTACGCTGAATAAAGATTAAAATACAGCTGAACTTGTCCAATGTAATACAATATAAATAACTAAATACACATTAAAAATAATCCAAGTAATGTTATTTAATGGTGTTATGTTCTCAAACGATTTATCCTCACTACATGATTATAGATACAAGTGTTTGCATTGTTCACTTCCAGCCTATTATAAAATAACACCTATTGAGTTTGGGGATCCACTATGCAGTGCCAGAATGAGGGGATAATCTCTTCAGCTAACAGGGTAGGTTTTTGTACGGCCACAAACCACTGTGGGTTCCAGTTACACAGTGATGTGCCGCTGTACAAAAACCCCTCCTCTCCCATGCTGCATGGATACACTGCTGTCAGCTACCCTATGGGTACCCTACAACTACCCTACCCTACCCTACACTCTGAAATCAATACAAGAGATTAAGCTTCCATGTGTACTCATTTGCTCTATTTAATTAGCACAGCACGTACGGCTTGTTGTTGTACAGGAACACACATTCGGCTGAAATGTGGATATCCATTTCAATGTGCTTTTTATCACTCCCATGCAAGGATGTTCCACAGGTGACATGGTTGTAAAGCGGCACTGATACAGATGTTTCTTTACTTATGGTATGACTTACTGGCAACTACCTTTAATATTCATGTTCATATTCATTTAGCTAAGTGATAAATGCAATTTGGATTTTTAGAAAGGTTCATCAAGCGGATATTTGCTCAGTTTGTTTACATCTCTTTTATTGCATTTACTGTGCTTGTTGCTTTGTGCTCCTTAATCAAATGCTCTGACTTTATATCTTTATTTGCCCATTTACAGACTCCTCATAGTTTTTTTTTCAGTACCGCACTCATAAATTTAATTGAAACGTTAAGGAAACACCTGGCATTGACAATGTATCCTGTCCTTCGTAATTTATTGCACATATTGGCCATTTTATAAAGGAAACCGAAATAAACGGCCTATTTTATAAAAAGCCTGCCAGGTCCAGTGGAAAGTCTTATCTACATTTCACAGACATTCCAAAATGGAGCAGTCTGAAATGAAACGAAAGAAGACAGGTGCCATGATTTATGTTAAATTTTAAATCACAAGTGTGTTTGACATGTATGGTGTCCTGTGCCGGGGCCCCATTTTAACCATTACTTTACGGCTACCCCCATACACAATAATTCAGGTCTGCAAAACTGATGGATTCAAAATCATCTAAAAAATATAAGGATAGATCAATGAAAATCAGTCAAAATATGCTTAAAATTGACATTGTTGTGTGATATCAGAGTGCATCATTTCACAGAATATATGTGCAGAGAGCTCCATAATGTTTTGGACTAAGACATATTTTTTATTCTGTCCTGGTTAGGTCTGTATATCTCCATACATTCTGTCCTGGTTAGGTCTGTATATGTCTGTATATTCTGTCCTGGTTAGGTCTGTATATCTCCGTACATTCTGTCCTGGTTAGGTCTGTATATGTCTGTACATTCTGTCCTGGTTAGGTCTGTACATCTCCGTGCATTCTGTCATGGTGCGAAAGGAGGCAGGTTTTTGTAATGAGCTGTATCACTGTGACCAGCTATAACCAGAGCTATAATAATACACAGTGATTGACACCAGTACAAAAACCAAGCCTGGGCTGCACACTTTCAATGTGATCACAGATATGTTACATATTCCATTATCCTCAATTAAGAAATTCATAATGTATATTTGAGCATTATTTTGCATACTGACATATGATTTTAATGAATAATGTTCACTGTTTGTTATTTATACAATCCATTGCTAGAACTGTGCAGCTTTTTCATATTCAAAATATGTGCATATTTGCAACAAGTGTGATGACCCAAAATATAGCTTTATCCTACCTTGCTCTTTTGATTACAAATGGAAAAAAAATTGCACAAATTCAATGGAACATACAATTCAATGACTGGAATACTATATGTTTCATACTTCCTGCTGTACTATGGCACTGTGCCTGCTGGTAAACACTGGAATAGTGACTGTAATTAACGCAACCATATCCAAATAGGAAATCTCACCTTGCTGCCCGTGCAGGTAGACTATCTCCCTCTGGTTAAAAAGTAGTATACACAGTAGCACACAGTCTCTGGGGTAGAGGCTGGTGTTTTCAGTACACACCACCACCACCATCATCTCCACCACTAACCACTGACACCAAACCCACCACCTGGTTAACATGGCAACTGGAGAGAATCACCGATGGTCTGCTTCAGCGTCCATACATATATCTCCATACATTCTGTCTTAGTTAGCTCTGTATATCTCTGTACATTCTGTCCTGGTTAGGTCTGTATATCTCCGTACATTCTGTCCTGGTTAGGTCTGTATCACAGTACATTCTGTCCTGGTTAGGTCTGTATATCTCCATATATTCTGTCCTGGTTAGGTCTGTATATCTCTGTACATTCTGTCCTGGTTAGGTCAGCATATCTCTGTACATTATGACCTGGTTACGTCAATATATGTCTGTACATTCTACCGTGGTTAGGTCTGTATATCTCCGTACATTCTGTCCTGGTTAGGTCTGTATATCTCCGTACATTCTGTCCTGGTTAGGTCTGTATATCTCTGTATATTCTGTCCTGGTTAGGTTTGTATATCTACGTACATTCTGTTCTTGTTAGGTCAGTATATCTTCGTACATTCTGTCCTGGTTAGGTCTGTATAGCTGCGTACATTCTGTCCTGGTTAGGTCAGTATATCTCTGTGCATTCTGTTCTGATTAGGTCTGTATGCTTTTTACATTCTGTCCTGGTTAGGTCTGTATATCTCTGTACATTCTTTCCTGGTTAGGTCTGTATATCTTTGTACATTCTGTCCTGGTTGGGTCTGTATATCTCAGTGCATTCTGTCATGGTGTGAAAGGAGGCAGGTTTTTGTAATGAGCTGTATCACTGTGACCAGCCAGACCAAGAGCTATAATAATACACAGTGATTGACACCGGTACAAAAACCAAGCCTGGGCTGCACACTTTCAATGTGATCACAGATATGTTACATATTCCATTATCCTCAATTAAGAAATTCGTAATGTATATTTGAGCATTATTTTGCATACTGACATATGATTTTAATGAATAATGTTCACTGTTTGTTATTTATACAATCCGTTGCTAGAACTGTGCAGCTTTTTCATATTCAAAATATGTGCATATTTGCAACAAGTGTGATGACCCAAAATATAGCTTTATCCTACCTTGCTCTTTTGATTACAAATGGGAAAAAAATTGCACAAATTCAACGAAACATACTGACTGGAATACTATATGTTTCATACTTCCTGCTGTACTATGGCACTGTGCCTGCTGGTAAACACTGGAATAGTGACTGTAATTAACGCAACCATATCCAAATAGGAATTCTCACCTTGCTGCCCGTGCAGGTAGACTATCTCCCTCTGGTTAAAAAGTAGTATACACAGTAGCACACAGTCTCTGGGGTAGAGGCTGGTGTTTTCAGTACACACCACCACCACCATCACCTCCACCACTAACCACTGACACCAAACCCACCATCTGGTTAACATGGCAACTGGAGAGAATCACCGATGGTCTGCTTCAGCGTCTCTGTCTGTGTATAAACTGCTGTGGACTAACGGCTGCGAAGCGAGGGAAATATTAGTGGGATCCTGCAATGGCATGAGCCCAACCGAGAATAAAATAGACATTAAATTAAAAAAAAAACTGTTCGGAATTCTGTGTCTACATTCTGCGACAGAATGTTTATTCCCATTAATGTGAGTATAAAATAATTGTAAGCATAATTGGTATTTGAGTTGCAGTGATGTTGTAGATTAATTTTCATCTTCAGTTATTATCAGAAAGAAGGGATTTTGTGTAGTTACAGGACTGCACTGGCAGGGGACATTGAATGATGGTCTTACCCGGGACCATGTAAGATAAAATGAAGCTTTGGTTTTATTTCATATCTTTTTAATCCTATGTTTAATACACAAAATACACTCTGCAATTTACATTGTATTACATGTACGTGGTTTGCTTTCTGCTGTGCAATACTGGAACTCTTTTTCACCATAACAATTCACCCCATAGGCCAGTTGGAGGTTTTTGTTTAGAACTGTTAGAACCCACGCAAGGATGTTCCACAGGTGACATGGTTGTAAAGCGGCTGACGTGGTTGTAAACTACCTTTAATATTCATGTTCATATTCATTTAGCTAAGTGATAAATGCAATTTGGATTTTTAGAAAGGTTCATTAAGCGGATATTTGCTCAGTTTGTTTACATCTCTTTTATTGCATTTACTGTGCTTGTTGCTTTGTGCTCCTTAATCAAATGCTCTGACTTTATATCTTTATTTGCCCATTTACAGACTCCTCATAGTTTTTTTTTTTTTTTCAGTACTGCACAAATTTAATTGAAACGTCAAGGAAACGTCTGGCATTGACAATGTATCCTGTCCTTCGTAATTTATTGTACATATTGGCCATTTTATAAAGGAAACCAAAATAAACGGCCTGTGTTATAAAAAGCCGGCCAGGTCCAGTGGAAAGTCTTATCTACATTTCACAGACATTCCAAAATGGAGCAGTCTGAAATGGAACGAAAGAAGACAGGTGCCATGATTTATGTTAAATTTTAAATCACAAGTGTGTTTGACGTGTATGGTGTCCTGTGCTGGGGCCCCATTTTAACCATTACTTTACGGCTACCCCCATACACAATAATTCAGGTCTGCAAAACTGATGGATTCAAAATCATCTAAAAAATATAAGGATAGATCAATGAAAATCAGTCAAAATATGCTTAAAATTGACATTGTTGTGTGATATCAGAGTGCATCATTTCACAGAATATATGTGCAGAGACCTCCATAATGTTTTGGACTAAGACATATTTTTACTTTGATTTGGCTCTGTACTCCATGATTTCAGATAAGTAATGAAACAATTCACACCTGGTTAAAGTGCAGATTCTCAGCTTTTATCAAAGGGTGTTTTTTTTTTTATTTTGGTTTCACCCTGTATACAACACAGCACTCTTTATACATAATTCTCCAATTTCAGGGCACCATAATGTCTGGGACAAATGGCTTCACAGGTGTTTCTGATGAGTCAGGTGTGTTCAATTGTTTTCCGTGCAGGTACAAGAAAGCTTTCAGTCTTCATTCTAGGCTTTTGATTGCCTTTGAAGTCGGTTATTGGTGTTTGTCAACATGAGAACCAGAGTTAGCCAATGGAAGTTGTATATGTCTGTGCATTCTGTTCTGATTAAGTCTGTATACTTGTATACATTCTGTCCCGGTTAAGTCTTTATAGGTCTGCACATTCTGTCCTGGTTAAGTCTGTATATGTCAGTGTTCTGGTTATGTCTGTAAAATACTCACACTCGCTTGATGCTCCAAACAAAAGAGTAATAATATTTTCCATGTAAACGGTTAACGTTTCGACCGCATCATTATTCATCATCATTGGTCTGTATCACAGTACATTCTGTCCTGGTTAGGTCTGTATATCTCCGTACATTCTGTCCTGGTTAGGTCTGTATATGTCTGTATATTCTGTCCTGGTTAGGTCTGTATATCTCCGTACATTCTGTCCTGGTTAGGTCTGTATCACAGTACATTCTGTTCTGGTTAGGTCAGTATATCTCCATACATTCTGTCCTGGTTAGGTCAGTATATCTCCATATATTCTGTCCTGGTTAGGTCAGTATATCTCTGTACATTCTGTCCTGGTTAGGTCTGTATATCTCTGTACATTCTGTCCTGGTTAGGTCTGTATACCTCCGTACATTCTGTCCTGGTTAGGTCTGTATATGTCTGTATATTCTGTCCTGGTTAGGTCTGTATATCTCTGTACATTCTGTCCTGGTTAGGTCTGTATCACAGTACATTCTGTTCTGGTTAGGTCAGTATATCTCCATACATTCTGTCCTGGTTAGGTCTGTATATCTCCATATATTCTGTCCTGGTTAGGTCAGTATATCTCTGTACATTCTTTCCTGGTTAGGTCTGTATATCTCTGTACATTCTGTCCTGGTTAGGTCTGTATATCTCTGTACATTCTGTCCTGGTTAGGTCTGTATCACAGTACATTCTGTTCTGGTTAGGTCAGTATATCTCCATACATTCTGTCCTGGTTAGGTCTGTATATCTCCATATATTCTGTCCTGGTTAGGTCTGTATATCTCTGTACATTCTGTCCTGGTTAGGTCAGCAAATATCTGTACATTATGACCTGGTTACGTCAATATATGTCTGTACATTCTATCGTGGTTAGGTCTGTATATCTCTGTACATTCTGTCCTGGTTAGGTCTGTATATCTCCGTAAATTCTGTCCTGGTTAGGTCTGTATATGTCTGTATATTCTGTCCTGGTTAGGTCTGTATATCTACGTACATTCTGTTCTTGTTAGGTCAGTATATCTGCGTACATTCTCTCCTGGTTAGGTCTGTATATCTCCGTACATTCTGTCCTGGTTAGGTCAGTATATCTCTGTACATTCTGTTCTGATTAGGTCTGTATACTTTTTGCATTCTGTCCTGGTTAGGTCTGTATATCTCTGTACATTCTGTCCTGGTTAGGTCTGTATATCTCCGTAAATTCTGTCCTGGTTAGGTCTGTATATCTCCGTAAATTCTGTCCTGGTTAGGTCTGTATATGTCTGTATATTCTGTCCTGGTTAGGTCTGTATATCTACGTACATTCTGTTCTTGTTAGGTCAGTATATCTGCGTACATTCTCTCCTGGTTAGGTCTGTATATCTCCGTACATTCTGTCCTGGTTAGGTCAGTATATCTCTGTACATTCTGTTCTGATTAGGTCTGTATGCTTTTTGCATTCTGTCCTGGTTAGGTCTGTATATCTCTGTACATTCTGTCCTGGTTAGGTCAGTATATCTCTGTACATTCTGTTCTGATTAGGTCTGTATGCTTTTTGCATTCTGTCCTGGTTAGGTTTGTATATCTTTGTACATTCTGTCCTGGTTGGGTCTGTATATCTCCGTGCATTCTGTCATGGTTTGAAAGGAGGCAGGTTTTTGTAATGAGCTGTATCATTGTGACCCGCCAGAGCTATAATAATACACAGTGATTGACACCGGTACAAAAACCAAGCCTGGGCTGCACACTTTCAATGTGATCACAGCTATGTTACATATTCCATTATCCTCAATTAAGAAATTCGTAATGTATATTTGAGCATTATTTTGCATACTGACATATGATTTTAATGAATAATGTACACTGTTTGTTATTTATACAATCCGTTGCTAGAACTGTGCAGCTTTTTCATCTTCAAAATATGTGCATATTTGCAACAAGTGTGATGACCCAAAATATAGCTTTATCCTACCTTGCTCTTTTGATTACAAATGGAAAAAAAATTGCACAAATTCAATGGAACATACTGACTGGAATACTATATGTTTCATACTTCCTGCTGTACTATGGCACTGTGCCTGCTGGTAAACACTGGAATAGTGACTGTAATTAACGCAACCATATCCAAATAGGAATTCTCACCTTGCTGCCCGTGCAGGTAGACTATCTCCCTCTGGTTAAAAAGTAGTATACACAGTAGCACACAGTCTCTGGGGTAGAGGCTGGTGTTTTCAGTACACACCACCACCACCATCACCTCCACCACTAACCACTGACACCGAACCCACCGTCTGGTTAACATGGCAACTGGAGAGAATCACCGACGGTCTGCTTCAGCGTCTCTGTCTGTGTATAAACTGCTGTGGATTAACGGTTGCGAAGCGAGGGAAATGTTGGTGGGATCCTGCCATGGCATGAGCCCAACCGAGAATAAAATAGACATCAAATTTTAAAAAACTATTCGGAATTCTGTGTCTACATTCTGCGACAGAATGTTTATTCCCATTAATGTGAGTATAAAATAATTGTAAGCATAACTGGTATTTGAGTTGCAGTGATGTTGTAGATTAATTTTCATCTTCAGTTGTTATCAGAAAGAAGGGAGTTTGTGTATTTACAGGACTGCACTGGCAGGGGACATTGAATGATGGTGTTACCCGGGACCACGTAAGATAAAATGAAGCTTTGGTTTTATTTCATATCTTTTTAATCCTACGTTTAATACACAAAACACACTCTGCAATTTACATTGTATTACATGTACGTGGTTTGCTTTCTGCTGTGCAATACTGGAACTCTTTTTCACCATAACAATTCACCCCATAGGCCAGTTGGAGTTTTTTGTTTAGAACTGTATCGCTGTGGCCATCCCATCCACGATGATTGATGGCTGTACAAAAACTGTGTGTGCCTCCGTGAAACATGTACTCATCTCCTTCTTCTCTGAAGCACATTTGTAGAAAGGTGAGCAGGGGAAATATTCACTGGTTCGGGACCAGTGTCAACATGGTCATATGAACATGAATTAAAATTTTCAGAATTAACTCGGCATTAAGTATTTTTTTTTATACATGCTTACTGTATCTTAAAAATATTAGTATGTAGATAATGCTTTCTACACTGCAAAATGTTCAGTGTTTAATCAGTTTGACTCACCCAAATGGAATACAGTATATTCTAATAAAATGCATTATAGATTCCATTATCTTCTATATTCCATTATAATTATTGTGGAGATTATTTGTGTTTTTGGTGGATGAACACAAAATGTAGGCAAATGTACCATACTGCCGTGCTAAGGCAAAAGCCTTAACTTCATTTTTTGGTCGAAAATGAGTTATTGTAATTTTTGGAAAATTAAAGATCTGCTTTATTGTGTGGACAAATATCTTGAGTGAATTTTGTTGTTTTTTTGGAGAAAATTGTGGGTTGTCTTTACCGTAACTTCCAAATGCCCTACAGAAGCCAAGGCAGAATCCCGTAACATCAGTTACGGTTCTTTGTCTGCACTCCGGAACGATGAAATTGAGTTAAGGTACTCTGCCTTTGTTTTGCTGCGCATCAAAGTGAAGTTACTGTTTATCGCACTGGAGTTACGGTGTTATGCCTATGTATCTGTCATCGAAGCATTTCTGACACACACACACACACACAGTAGCTTGAATAAAGTGTAAAGCAATTATAGTGTTGCAGTGGTTATTTTTACTAACGTTACATCTAGCTTTTAAGAATGGCCCATTGCTTTCGATGGAAAAAGTTGGTGGAGATGGCTTTGAAACGCAGACACCAAGATCAAGGTAAGAAAGATTAGGCTACAAGAAAAATAGATAGATAAATACATGGATAGGCAATCTACTAAAATGACTAGTTAGCCAGCTAGCTAGCGCGAGCTAGGATAATGACTTATCCTTATAAGCACAGAAGAGCCCATAAGCTGAAATAGTGTTAGCTATGGCTCTGCAAAACAGGAAGGTTTTTGTCATGGCCTGCATCACTGTGCCCCCACTGTATCACAGTGATAATCCTCCACACAAAAACCTCCTGGTGTAAAAACCCAGCTCATCTACCACCACTCAGAGGGTCAGTGCTCTGAAATTTCACTCAGTGCACAAAATATTCAGTTAACTTCAGTGGTGGGGAAAATTTACTTGGATCAATAAAGTGCATGTGCTTTTGCCGCTTTTAATTTCTAGACAGCATTGTTTTGGCTGCTATGCCTAGTTTCATGGTGTTATTCAGCTTTTCTGTGTCAGTTACACAGAACATACACAGGGCACACACCCAACACTTGCACAAACAAACAGTCATTAGTTTACCAGCTGCAAAGAGAGAACAGCTCTGCATGTGTATTATATATGCATTCATTTGAATTAACTGGAAAATTTTCGATTGAGAAAACCTAAAACAAAAAATATGTGTAGCAAACTAAAGTCAAATTTTAGGTTTATCCAACAATGCTTATTTTTTGTGTCAGAAAATGAACAGCGCTGATGCTTAGCTGTAAGGGTCTCAGTTGGTAGTAGTAGTCAATACATAATCTTATTGCCTATCTTATTGCAACCCTCTTCCCCTGCCACCCCACCTCCCCACACATCCCCAACAGATTGTAAGTAATTTGTTTAAAGGAGTTTGCCTTGACAAATACGTGAGTCCAATTCCTTCAATTAATGACAATGCTTTCTTGTCCTTTAGCAAGACTGATCAAATGTGGCAATTATTGATTGTTTATACCTGGAAAGCAATTTTTTCAACGATAGACGGTTGAGATAATCTCATTAGTTGTGGGCTGTGCTTGCATGATCTCAGAATACTTATAAATGCAACACATTGTAGATTTATTTTCAGAAAATATGATTCTGAAAATGATACAATGCATTGTTGGTAAGCTGTCTAAATGCATGAAATAGTTCATAAAATCCCTTTGATGTCATTATAGGAGCAAATTGGCGACCTGAGAGAATCACCTAAAGCAGGGGTGTCAAGCTGAATACTCAAAGGGCTGCAGTGTCTACAGGTTTTTGTGGTTTCCTTTCCATGAGCTGCCAATTCAGGCCTTGAGAACAAGGTGTGTGGATTTTTTTTTTTGCCAATCAACGGCTTAAATGAACCACTGGTGCTAACAGCCATCAGCACCAACCATCAGCAGACACTGCGGCTCCTCCAGGACTGGGGTTTGACACCTGTGAGCTAAAGTCTCCTTCAGCGTCTCTGTATGTGTACAAACTGCTGTGGATTAAAGGCTGCAAACCAAAGGAAATATTTATGGGATCCTGGCTGAGGACTGAGCCTAATCAGGAATCAAATATTCTTTTAAAAATACAAAAAATCAAAATTGTGCGGAAGGGAACGAAAAATTCTGCGTCTACATTCTGTGACAGACTGTTTATTCCCATTACTGTGAGTATAAATTACTTGTAAGCATAATTGGTATTTGAGTTGTAGGGACGTTTTAGATTAATTTTCAACTTCAGTTATTATTAGAAAAAAGGGAGTCTGTGTAGTTACAGGACTGCACTGGCAGGAGACATTGAATGATGGTGTGATACAGGACCTCATAAAAATTTGCTCCATTTTAAATCTTTAAAATCGTGAATTTCATACACAAAATACACTCTGCATATTACATTATGGTGTTCTTTTTTTACATGTACATGGGTTGCTTTCTACTGTGCAATACTGGGACTCCTTTTCGCCATAGAAATGCACACATAGGCCTGTTGGAGGTTTTTGTTTAGAACTGTATCACTGTGGCTACCACCCCATCCACAGTGATTGATGGCTGTACAAAAACTGCACACCTCCATGAAACATATATATTCACCCCCCTTCTTTTTTGAAGCACATTTTCTATGTTTTTGTAGGAAGGTGAGCAGGGGAAATGTTCACATGACCATGTTTTTACAGGTCCCAGACCATTTCAATGATCCTTTATGGTGAGAATGTCAGTAAAAATGAAAAAAATAGGACACTTTTTTATTTCGAATTTTTCCAATTGAACCACCCTTGATGCTTCTGAAATGAATAAATTAAATACATGGAACATTAAATAAACAGAATAAAAACATTCTCCAACATATGGTAGTGCTAGTCTTAACTTAGCATGCAGCATTTATTTAATAAAAGCTGTTCAAATATCTAAGTGATATAAAGTAAACGCAAGTAGCTTTCTACACCGCAGAATTTTCACTGTTTAATAAGTTCAACTCACCTAAATAGAACACAGTTTATTCTAATAAAATGCATTTGATTGCTTTTAGACTGATATACTGTACTTGGTTAGTGTTGATTTAATATTGAAAATCTTGTTGTGTTTATTTTAAAAGGGGGATATCTGTATAATAACTTAGTAGAGCCTTGGAATACCAAGAAATACGAAGCAAATTATGAAAATGATCTTTTAAAAAGTATGAATGGAAATGCTTTAGTCTTGATGACTAATAGGTTTTATCTGAAATGTAATCTTTGTTACATTTACATTTACTTTGTAAATAAAATATAATGGCCAAATTGCATTATAGTTTCCATTATAATTATTGTGGAGACATGCTGTTATTTGGATACATACGACACATTTGATTACATTTTGTGTTCACCCATCAGAAACACAAATAATCTTATTGATTTAAAAAAATCAGCTGCATAATATTTACACCAAACAGACTAGTTAATTGTCACAATAAATAAGTTTAACATTAAGAGGGTTACAATCAGAACAATGCATTCTAAACAATCCAGGATGTTAGAGGTGATAAACCTACTTCAGCACACAGCTTTATTAATGACTTATCCCAATAAGCACTGATGAGCCTATAAGCTGAAATAGTGTTGGATATGGCTCTGCAAAACAGGAGGGTTTTTGTCATGGCCTGCATCACTGTGCCCCCAGGGTATCACAGTGATTATCCTCCATACAAAAACCCAGCTCATCTACCACCACTCAGAGGGTCAGTGCTCTGAAATTTCACTCAGTGCACAAACACGGTGCAGAACTTAAGTTATTATACAAAAGAAGGCAAAAGGACTGTTTGGTTTCATTTCAAATCTTTTAAATCTTAAAATTCATGCATAAATCTGTAATACCTTCTGCATATTAAATTATAGAATGTTTTACATACACATGTTTTGCTTTCTGCAGTGCAATACTGGGACTCTTTTTCACTGTAAAAATGGCCAGTTGGAGGTTTTTGTTTAGAAATGTATCACTGTGGTAATCCCCTCATCCACAGTGATTGATGGCTGTACAAAAACTGCACACCTCCATGAAATATATATTCCCTTTCTTTTTTGAAGCACATTTTCTATGTTTCTGTAGAAAGGTGAGCAGGGGAAATGTTCATATGGCCATGTTGACCATCTCAATGGTCCTTTATGGTATTTCTGTAAAATGAAAAATAGCGAACTTTTTATTAAAATTTATTTTTCCAATTGAACCACCCTTGGTACTTCTAAAATGAATAAATTAAATAACTGGAAATTTAAATAAACAGAATAAAAACATTTTCCAACATATGTTAGTGCTAGTCTTAACTTAGCATGCAGCATTTATTTAATAAAAGCTGTTCAAATATCTAAGTGATATAATGTAAAAGCAAGTAACGTTCTACACCGCAAAATTTTTACTGTTCAATCAGTTCGGCTCCCCTAACTAAAACACAGGTTATTCTAATAAAATGCATTTGATTCCTTTTAGACTCATATACTGTGTTTGGTTAGTGTTGATTTAATACTGACACTCATGTTGTGTTTATCTTAAAATCAGGATATCTGTTTAATAACTTAGTAGAGCCTTGATATACCAAGAAATATGATGCAAATCATGAAAATTAAGTTTAAAAAATATGAATGTAAATGTTTTAGTCTTTATGACTGGTAGGTTTTACCTGAAATGTTATCTTTGTTACATTTGCATGTAAGATGTAAAGAAAATAAAAAGTTGCATTATAAATTCCTTTATCTCATTAAATATGTTTCTGGTGCGTGAGCACAAAATGTTACCAAACATATGCAGCCAAATTTCACCATAATGTTAAAAATCAGAACAATGCATTCTACACAACCCAGGATGTTGAGGGAATAAGCCAATTTCCACACAAAGCTTTATTAATGACTCATCCTAATAAGCACTGATGAGCCCATAAGCTGAATTATGTGTTAGCTATGGCTCTGCAAAACAGGAGGGTTTTTGTCATGGCCTGTATCACTGTGCCCCGTAGTTATCACAGTGATAATCCTCCATACAAAAACCCACAAACGTAAAAACCCAGCTCATCTACCCCCACTCAGAGGTCCAGTGCTCTGAAATTTCACTCTGGACACAAAATGTACAGTTAACTTCAGTGGTGGTGAACATTTACGTGGATAAATAAAGTACAGGTACTTTGGCTGCTTTTAATTTGATGACAAAAGCAGAACATCGAGAATACATGGTTCTGCATTCTACTCCACGATGTAACTGCAAATACAGTGAACAATATCCACCAGGTGGGGGCAGCAATGCTTCTCACAAGAGATAAACTTGCCCTTTCGGAATTCACCAGCCCTTTTATTTCAGAAAATGAACAGCGCTGATGCTTAGCTGTAAGGGTCTCAGTTTGTAGTAGTAGTCAATACATAATCTTATTGCCTGACTTATTGCAGCCCTCTTCCCCTGCCACCTCACCTCCCCACACATCCCCAACAGATTGTAAGTAATTTGCTTAAAGGAGTTTGCCTTGATGAATATGTGAGTCCAGTTCCTTCAATTAATGACAATGCTTTCTTGTCCTTTAGCAAGACTGATCATATGTGGCAATTATTGATTGTTTATACCTGGAAAGCAATTTTTTCAACGATAGACGGTTGAGATAATCTCATTAGTTGTGGGCTGTGCTTGCATGATCTCAGAATACTTATAAATGCAACACATTGTGGATTTATTTTCAGAAAATATGATTCTGAAAATGATACAATGCATTATTGTAAGCTGTCTAAATGCATGAAATAGTTCATGAAATCCCTTTGATGTCATTATAGGAGCAAATTGGCGACCTGAGAGAATCACCTAAAGCAGGGGTGTCAAGCTGAATACTCAAAGGGCTGCAGTGTCTACAGGTTTTTGTGGTTTCCTTTCCATCAGCTGCCAATTCAGGCCTTGAGAACAAGGTGTGTGGATTTTTATTTTGCCAATCAACGGCTTAAATGAACCACTGGTGCTAACAGCCATCAGCACCAACCATCAGCAGACACTGCGGCTCCTCCAGGACTGGGGTTTGACACCTGTGAGCTAAAGTCTCCTTCAGCGTCTCTGTATGTGTACAAACTGCTGTGGATTAAAGGCTGCAAACCAAAGGAAATATTTATGGGATCCTGGCTGAGGACTGAGCCTAATCAGGAGTCAAATATTTTTTTTTTAAATACAAAAAATCTAAATTGTGCGGAAGGGAAAGAAAAATTCTGCGTCTACATTCTGTGACAGACTGTTTATTCCCATTACTGTGAGTATAAATTAATTGTAAGCATAATTGGTATTTGAGTTGTAGGGACGTTTTAGATTAATTTTCAACTTCAGTTATTATTAGAAAGAAGGGAGTCTGTGTAGTTACAGGACTGCACTGGCAGGAGACATTGAATACAGGACCTCATAAAAATTTGCTCCATTTTAAATCTTTAAAATCGTGAATTTCATACACAAAATACACTCTGCATATTACATTATGGTGTTCTTTTTTTTTTACATGTACATGGGTTGCTTTCTACTGTGCAGCACTGGGACTTTTTTTCGCCATAAAAATGCACACATAGGCCTGTTGTAGGTTTTTGTTTAGAACTGTATCACTGTGGCTACCACCCCATCCACAGTGATTGATGGCTGTACAAAAACTGCACACCTCCATGAAACATATATATTCACCCCCCTTCTTTTTTGAAGCACATTTTCTATGTTTTTGTAGGAAGGTGAGCAGGGGAAATGTTCACATGACCATGTTTTTACAGGTCCCAGACCACTTCAATGATCCTTTATGGTGAGAATGTCAATAAAAATGAAAAAAATAGGGCACTTTTTTATTTTGAATTTTTCCAATTGAACCACCCTTGATGCTTCTGAAATGAATAAATTAAATACATGGAAAATTAAATAAACAGAATAAAAACATCCTCCAACATATGGTAGTGCTAGTCTTAACTTAGCATGCAGCATTTATTTAATAAAAGCTGTTCAAGTATCTAAGTGATATAATGTAAACGCAAGTAGCTTTCTACACCGCAGAATTGACATATGATACATTTGATTACATTTTGTGTTCACCCACCAGAAACACAAATAAGATTATTGATTTTAAAAAATCAGCTGCATAATATTTACACCAAACAGACTAGTTAATTGTCACAATAAATAAGTTTAACAATAAGAGAGTTACAATCAGAACAATGCATTCTAAACAATCCAGGATGTTAGAGGTGATAAACCTACTTCAGCACACAGCTTTATTAATGACTTATCCCAATAAGCACTGATGAGCCTATAAGCTGAAATAGTGTTAGATATGGCTCTGCAAAACAGGAGGGTTTTTGTCATGGCCTGCATCACTGTGCTCCCACTATATCACAGTGATTATCCTCCATACAAAAACCCAGCTCATCTACCACCACTCAGAGGGTCAGTGCTCTAAAATTTCACTCAGTGCACAAACACAGTGCAGAACATAAGTTATTATACAAAAGAAGGCAAAATGACTGTTTGGTTTCATTTCAAATCTTTTAAATCTTAAAATGCATGCATACATCTGTAATACCTTCTGCATATTTAATTATAGAATGTTTTTCATATACATGTTTTGCTTTCTGTAGTGCAATACTGGGACTCTTTTTCACTGTAAAAATGGCCAGTTGGGGGTTTTTGTTTAGAAATGTATCACTGTGGTAATCCCCTCATCCACAGTGATTGATGGCTGTACAAAAACTGCACACCTCCATTAAACATATATTCACTCCCTTTCTTTTTCTGAAGCACATTTTCTATGTTTCTGTAGAAAGGTGAGCAGGGGAAATGTTCATATGGCCCTGTTAACCATCTCAATGGTCCTTTATGGTGTTTCTGTAAAATGAAAAATAGCGAACTTTTTCATTAAAATTTATTTTTCCAATTGAACCACCCTTGGTACTTCTAAATTGAATAAATTAAATAACTGGAAATTTAAATAAACAGAATAAAAACATTTTCCAACATATGGTAGTGCTAGTCTTAACTTAGCATGCAGCATTTATTTAATAAAAGCTGTTCAAATATCTAAGTGATATAATGTAAAAGCAAGTAACTTTCTACACCGCAAAATTTTTACTGTTCAATCAGTTCGGCTCCCCTAACTAAAACACAGTTTATTCTAATAAAATGCATTTGATTCCTTTTAGACTCATATACTGTATTTGGTTAGTGTTGATTTAATACTGACAATCATGTTGTGTTTATCTTAAAATCAGGATATCTTTTTAATAACTTAGTAGAGCCTTGGTAGACCTTGCTAGTTATCTTTGTTACATTTACATGTAAGATGTAAAGAAAATAAAAAGTTGAATTATGAATTTTTTTATCTTATTAAATATGTTTCTGGTGCGTGAGCACAAAATGTTACTAACCATATGCAGCCAAATTTCACCATAATGTTAAAAATCAGAACAATGCATTCTACACAACCCAGGATGTTGAGGGAATAAGCCAATTTCCACACAAAGCTTTATTAATGACTCATCCTAATAAGCACTGATGAGCCCATAAGCTGAAATATGTGTTCGATATGGCTCTGCAAAACAGGAGGGTTTTTGTCATGGCCTGTATCACTGTGCCCCCGTAGTAGTTATCACAGTGATAATCCTCCATACAAAAACCCACAAACGTAAAAACCCAGCTTATCTACCCCCACTCAGAGGTCCAGTGCTCTCGAATTTCACTCTGGACACAAAATATACAATTAACTTCAGTGGTGGTGAACATTTACGTGGATAAATAAAGTACAGGTACTTTGGCTGCTTTTAATTTGATGATAAAAGCAGAACATCGAGAATACATGGTTCTGCATTCTACTCCACTTCTATGTAACTGCAAATACAGTGAACAATATCCACCAGGTGGGGGCAGCAATGCTTCTCACAAGAGATAAACTTGCCCTTTCGGAATTCACCAGCCCTTTTATTTCAGAAAATGAACAGCGCTGATGCTTAGCTATAAGGGTCTCAGTTGGTAGTAGTAGTCAATACATAATCTTATTGCCTGTCTTATTGCAGCCCTCTTCCCCTGCCACCTCACCTCCCCACACATCCCCAACAGATTGTAAATAATTTGCTTAAAGGAGTTTGCCTTGACGAATACGTGAGTCCAGTTCCTTCAATTAATGACAATGCTTTCTTGTCCTTTAGCAAGACTGATCAAATGTGGCAATTATTGATTGTTTATACCTGGAAAGCAATTTTTTCAACGATAGACGGTTGAGATAATCTCATTAGTTGTGGGCTGTGCTTGCATGATCTCAGAATACTTATAAATGCAACACATTGTAGATTTATTTTCAGAAAATATGATTCTGAAAATGATACAATGCATTGTTGGTAAGCTGTCTAAATGCATGAAATAGTTCATAAAATCCCTTTGATGTCATTATAGGAGCAAATTGGCGACCTGAGAGAATCACCTAAAGCAGGGGTGTCAAGCTGAATACTCAAAGGGCTGCAGTGTCTACAGGTTTTTGTGGTTTCCTTTCCATGAGCTGCCAATTCAGGCCTTGAGAACAAGGTGTGTGGATTTTTTTTTTTGCCAGTCAACGGCTTAAATGAACCACTGGTGCTAACAGCCATCAGCACCAACCATCAGCAGACACTGCGGCTCCTCCAGGACTGGGGTTTGACACCTGTGAGCTAAAGTCTCCTTCAGCGTCTCTGTATGTGTACAAACTGCTGTGGATTAAAGGCTGCAAACCAAAGGAAATATTTATGGGATCCTGGCTGAGGACTGAGCCTAATCAGGAATCAAATATTCTTTTAAAAATACAAAAAATCAAAATTGTGCGGAAGGGAACGAAAAATTCTGCGTCTACATTCTGTGACAGACTGTTTATTCCCATTACTGTGAGTATAAATTACTTGTAAGCATAATTGGTATTTGAGTTGTAGGGACGTTTTAGATTAATTTTCAACTTCAGTTATTATTAGAAAAAAGGGAGTCTGTGTAGTTACAGGACTGCACTGGCAGGAGACATTGAATGATGGTGTGATACAGGACCTCATAAAAATTTGCTCCATTTTAAATCTTTAAAATCTTGAATTTCATACACAAAATACACTCTGCATATTACATTACGATGTTCTTTTTTTTTTACATGTACATGGGTTTCTTTCTACTGTGCAATACTGGGACTCCTTTTCGCCATAAAAATGCACACATAGGCCTGTTGGAGGTTTTTGTTTAGAACTGTATCACTGTGGCCACCACCCCATCCACAGTGATTGATGGCTGTACAAAAACTGCACACCTCCATGAAACATATATATTCACCCCCCTTCTTTTTTGAAGCACATTTTCTATGTTTTTGTAGGAAGGTGAGCAGGGGAAATGTTCACATGGCCATGTTTTTACAGGTCCCAGACCACTTCAATGATCCTTTATGGTGAGAATGTCAGTAAAAATGAAAAAAATAGGACACTTTTTTATTTCGAATTTTTCCAATTGAACCACCCTTGATGCTTCTGAAATCAATAAATTAAATACATGGAAAATTAAATAAACAGAATAAAAAAATTCTCCAACATATGGTAGTGCTAGTTTTAACTTAGCATGCAGCATTTATTTAATAAAAGCTGTTCAAGTATCTAAGTGATATAATGTAAACGCAAGTAGCTTTCTACACCGCAGAATTTTCACTGTTGTATAAGTTCAACTCACCTAAATAGAGCACAGTTTATTCTAATAAAATGCATTTTATTGCTTTTAGACTGATATACTGTACTTGGTTAGTGTTGATTTAATATTGAGAATCTTGTTGTGTTTATTTTAAAAGGGGGATATCTGTATAATAACTTAGTAGAGCCTTGAAATACCAAGAAATACGAAGCAAATTATGAAAATGACGTTTTAAAAAGTATGAATGGAAGTGCTTTAGTCTTGATGACTAATAGGTTTTACCTGAAATTTAATCTTTGTTACATTTACATTTACTTTGTAAAGAAAATATAATGGCCAAATTGCATTATAGTTTCCATTATAATTATTATGGAGACATGCTGTTATTTGGATACATACGATACATTTGATTACATTTTGTGTTCACCCACCAGAAACACAAATAAGATTGATTTTAAAAAATCAGCTGCATAATATTTACACCAAACAGACTAGTTAATTGTCACAATAAATAAGTTTAACAATAAGAGAGTTACAATCAGAACAATGCATTCTAAACAATCCAGGATGTTAGAGGTGATAAACCTACTTCAGCACACAGCTTTATTAATGACTTATCCCAATAAGCACTGATGAGCCTATGAGCTGAAATAGTGTTAGATATGGCTCTGCAAAACAGGAGGGTTTTTGTCATGGCCTGCATCACTGTGCTCCCACTATATCACAGTGATTATCCTCCATACAAAAACCCAGCTCATCTACCACCACTCAGAGGGTCAGGGCTCTGAAATTTCACTCAGTGCACAAACACATAAGTTATTATACAAAAGAAGGCAAAATGACTGTTTGGTTTCATTTCAAATCTTTTAAATCTTAGAATTCATGCATAAATCTGTAATACCTTCTGCATATTAAATTATAGAATGTTTTACATATACATGTTTTGCTTTCTGCACTGCAATACTGGGACTCTTTTTCACTGTAAAAATGGCCAGTTGGAGTTTTTTGTTTAGAAATGTATCACTGTGGTAATCCCCTCATCCACAGTGATTGCTGGCTGTACAAAAACTGCACACCTCCATGAAACATATATATTCACTCCCTTTCTTTTTCTGAAGCACATTTTCTATGTTTCTGTAGAAAGATGAGCAGGGGAAATGTTCATATGGCCATGTTGACCATCTCAATGGTCCTTTATGGTTTATCTGTAAAATGAAAAATAGCGAACTTTTTTATTATAATTAATTTTTCCAATTGAACCACCCTTGGTACTTCTAAAATGAATAAATTAAATAACTGGAAATTTAAATAAACAGAATAAAAACATTTTCCAACATATGGTAGTGCTAGTCTTAACTTAGCATGCAGCATTTATTTAATAAAAGCTGTTCAAATATCTAAATGATATAATGTAAAAGCAAGTAACTATCTAGACCGCAAAATTTTTACTGTTCAATGAGTTCGGCTCCCCTAAATAAAACACAGTTTATTCTAATAAAATGCATTTGATTCCTTTTAGACTCATATACTGTATTTGGTTAGTGTTGATTTAATACTGACAATCATGTTGTGTTTATCTTAAAATCAGGATATCTGTTTAATAGCTTAGTAGAGCCTTGGTAGACCTTGCTAGTTATCTTTGTTACATTTACATGTAAGATGTAAAGAAAATAAAAAGTTGCATTATGAATTTTTTTATCTTATTAAATATGTTTCTGGTGCGTGAGCACAAAATGTTACTAACCATATGCAGCCAAATTTCACCATAATGTTAAAAATCAGAACAATGCATTCTACACAACCCAGGATGTTGAGGGAATAAGCCAATTTCCACACAAAGCTTTATTAATGACTCATCCTAATAAGCACTGATGAGCCCATAAGCTGAAATATGTGTTAGATATGGCTCTGCAAAACAGGAGGGTTTTTGTCATGGCCTGTATCACTGTGCCCCCGTAGTAGTTATCACAGTGATAATCCTCCATACAAAAACCCACAAACGTAAAAACCCAGCTCATCTACCCCCACTCAGAGGTCCAGTGCTCTGAAATTTCACTCTGGACACAAAATGAACAGTTAACTTCAGTGGTGGTGAACATTTACGTGGATAAATAAAGTACAGGTACTTTGGCTGCTTTTAATTTGATGATAAAAGCAGAACATCGAGAATACATGGTTCTGCATTCTACTCCACTTCTATGTAACTGCAAATACAGTGAACAATATCCACCAGGTGGGGGCAGCAATGCTTCTCACAAGAGATAAACTTGCCCTTTCGGAATTCACCAGCCCTTTTATTTCAGAAAATGAACAGCGCTGATGCTTAGCTATAAGGGTCTCAGTTGGTAGTAGTAGTCAATACATAATCTTATTGCCTGTCTTATTGCAGCCCTCTTCCCCTGCCACCTCACCTCCCCACACATCCCCAACAGATTGTAAATAATTTGCTTAAAGGAGTTTGCCTTGACAAATACGTGAGTCCAATTCCTTCAATTAATGACAATGCTTTCTTGTCCTTTAGCAAGACTGATCATATGTGGCAATTATTGATTGTTTATACCTGGAAAGCAATTTTTTCAACGATAGACGGTTGAGATAATCTCATTAGTTGTGGGCTGTGCTTGCATGATCTCAGAATACTTATAAATGCAACACATTGTGGATTTATTTTCAGAAAATATGATTCTGAAAATGATACAATGCATTATTGTAAGCTGTCTAAATGCATGAAATAGTTCATAAAATCCCTTTGATGTCATTATAGGAGCAAATTGGCGACCTGAGAGAATCACCTAAAGCAGGGGTGTCAAGCTGAATACTCAAAGGGCTGCAGTGTCTACAGGTTTTTGTGGTTTCCTTTCCATCAGCTGCCAATTCAGGCCTTGAGAACAAGGTGTGTGGATTTTTATTTTGCCAATCAACGGCTTAAATGAACCACTGGTGCTAACAGCCATCAGCACCAACCATCAGCAGACACTGCGGCTCCTCCAGGACTGGGGTTTGACACCTGTGAGCTAAAGTCTCCTTCAGCGTCTCTGTATGTGTACAAACTGCTGTGGATTAAAGGCTGCAAACCAAAGGAAATATTTATGGGATCCTGGCTGAGGACTGAGCTTAATCAGGAATCAAATTTCTGTTTTTTAAATACAAAAAATCAAAATTGTGCGGAAGGGAAAGTAAAATTCTGCGTCTACATTCTGTGACAGACTGTTTATTCCCATTACTGTGAGTATAAATTAATTGTAAGCATAATTGGTATTTGAGTTGTAGGGACGTTTTAGATTAATTTTCAACTTCAGTTATTATTAGAAAGAAGGGAGTCTATGTAGTTACAGGACTGCACTGGCAGGAGACATTGAACCTCATAAAATTTTGTTCCATTTTAAATCTTTAAAATCTTGAATTTCATACACAAAATACACTCTGCATATTACATTATGGTGTTTTTTTTTACATGTACATGGGTTGCTTTCTGCATTCTACTCCACTATGTAACTGCAAATACAGTGAACAATATCCACCAGGTGGGGGCAGCAATGCTTCTCACAAGAGATAAACCTGCCCTTCGGAATTCACCAGCCCTGCATCCTCCCAGAGATTTAAACAAATTCAGTCCACAGTATTTCCTATAAAAGCCATGGAGAATTCTCCTCCCAGCACAGGAGCATCATCTGTGAAACAGAGAAGGAGACCTGTGTGTGACAATGGGAGCTATTGTAGCATTAGCAGTGTTGCTGGGAACTTTTCCATGTAAGTGAAGAAGTAAATGTTGCTGTTAATAATACTGCTCCAATGCTGTTGTGTTGTTCTTTGGAGCAGCTGTCATAAAGTAGATTATAAGTCATTTCTGTGTGAAGTATGAGCTTCTCATTTGGAATATTGTCGTCTTTTCACAGACAGTCACTGTGTTGAACTCACCCAGCCAGATTCTTTGTATGTGAAACCAGGGCAGTCTCTGACCATCTCCTGTAAAGTCTCTGGGTATTCCCTGACTGATAGCAGCTATAGTACACACTGGATTCGACAGCCTGCAGGGAAAGCTCTGGAGTGGATTGGATATTATTGGAAGAATGACGCTAACACTGCTTATAAAGATTCACTAAAGAGCAAGTTCACCATCTCTGTAGACACATCCAGCAGCACAATTACTTTGCAGGGGAGCAGCCTGCAGACTGGAGACACAGCTGTGTATTACTGTGCCCGAGAGTCACAGTGAGAGAAAGTCATTTGATAGCAAAACAAAAAGCCTTTCACACTTCATTTGAGTGAGTCAATTCATTGAAATGGGAGAACCAGCCTTCAGTCATAAATATTCTCCCTCATAATTTGTACCTTTCCTGGCTATTCTTAATTTACCAGAAGTAAAAAAACTGCAACAAAAAGTATTTTGAGTTGTTAAGCACCACCCCACCCCCAACAATAAAGATTTAAGTTACTAAAATTGCTATTTGGAGTACATTCATTCATCCATCTATTATCTATACCCACTTATCCTGGTCAGGGCAACGGGGGTGCAGGAGCCTGTCCCTGCATGCATTTCGCTAGAGGCAGGAACACACCCCGGACAGGTTGCCAATCTATTACATGGAGTATAATTTTACACATTATATATATAGACATACATACTGTTTAAACTCCTAAGTCTCCTGTAAGGATATAACAGACTTCACTTTCAAAAAAATTTGATTTAGCTTTGAGCTCATCTGATTTTTTCTCCATGGAAGCGGAAGCATACACAAAAATCTGCAGTCATTTAAATTTTGCCTGTAGTTAAATTTGTTAAGCCGCGTTTCCACCAAATTTACCCGGAACTTTCAGTCCCAAGAACTACTTTACCAGGAACTAAAAGGTTCCTTCAGCCAATGGTTGTCTGCGTTTCCACCGGGGTCTAAAGTCCCGCGAAGATTAGGCAAATTAGCCCACTGACGTATGAAAAAGCGACGTTGTCGTCGGTCCATCTGTCATATGATTTCTTCTGTAACCCCATACTACCACCGAAGTAGCCTACATTATTTTCTAATAACCGGGACAGCCCGGAGGGGTTTATTCCACTTATATACAACGGGTTACCAACAATGACTATATATGGTTACTTTTGTATTTATTGATTTTTATCGATTTAATCACATGGAATTGAAATATTCTTCTGCAGCCGTTTGGGAATATTTTACCGTTGTCAAGCAAAACTGTCGTTGGTAGTTGAACTTGGACCGTTATGCAACAAATAGGATATAACAGACCAATAGTCAGATTGTAACTGTTTTATATATCCTCTCAAACACATTCATTATGTTTTTATGCGAACATTCGCTTTCATGTCTTTCAAGCGACAGAATGCATTCCCATTTCCTATAGAACTGGCAACAACAGCAGAAAACATGCACACGTTGTAAACAATTTGTTGTTTGATTACTTTCTCATCGTAAATTCTATATAGGCTAATCGCAAAATGACAAGAATAGAACGAAAACTCGGACTTGCGTGAAAATTTAAATTAGCAGTGGTACAGCCACCGTTTGTTTTCCTTCGAAGTTAATGCTAGCCGAGCAGCGAAGTGTGCCCTCCAGATGCGAACCATGCACCATAAATTAGTCCATAGTCTTCCTGGTCTTTTTGTGGAATTGAAGAATGACAGAGTAAAATTACGGCAGTCTGAAAAAGCTAAAGGTACGATTACTAAAATTAACCTGTTATTTTACCCTGACAAAAAGTGCGGAAGGTGATTTCCAGTTTGCTTTTACTGTATCACCAATGTGAATTACGCAGAACTACCGCATACCTCACATAACTGTATCAATTACAACGGGCTAACAAAGAAAATCCAGAAGAAAATATTCAACAACCGAATTAATCCGTTTGAATGTTTTAGTACGTAATATGCTGTCCCAGCACGAATGCTTAGCATTTTATAAAACGAATACTAAAGCAAGAAAAGAGCAGAAGAGCACACGTTATAATTCCAAGACGTTGGCAGGCTATAACCAAAAGTAGGCTACTGCGCCGCATAACATACAAGTTTGATTTGAAGTTATTATGAAAATAAATTGGTTTGCGCCTGCATATTTTTAAACATGGCGCCTGAAGATAGACACAAAAAAATGCTGCGAGTACTCGACCAATCAGAAATGTTCAGCGCTGCAAGCTCCACCCAAAAGGTTCCTGTACTTTCGGAAAGTACTACCCCCCGAGCAGGAACCTTTTGGGGGGTAAAACAAAGCCCCCGGAACTAAATTTAGACCCTAGTTCCTGCAGTTCCTCAAAAGGTTCCTAGTTCCGGGGTATAGTTCCTGCGGTGGAAACGCGGCTTTAGACAGAATTCAAGTGTATTTCTAGCAATATTTTAGAATGTATTGCATTGCACAGATATTCACATCATAACTAAATAAACAATAATTGCATCCATGAGCACTTTTTCTGATCTAAATTCCGGAGTAATGCAGGTTTAAAAAGCCTCCTACATTTAATTCTACACCAGGAGGGGGCAGCAGTGCTCCTCATAATGGAAATTCTGACCCTCTGAATTAACACAGGAGCATTACCTGTAGGACAAAGACGGGAACTGTAATCTCTTGGAAGCACGAACACCAGCAGACCCGTAGATGAGACCCTGAGAAACCATTTCATAAAGGGACAGAAGAGCAGTCTTCAACTGTCAGTTTTGAGCTTTTCAGTAAATGTAGTTAAACTGCCAGATTGTGATATAAATAAGAGTAAGTAAACATGTGAAAAAATAAAAGTAGAAGTTTCCAGTGAATTTAGTAACAGTTATAGCCCACCAGTATGGTTCCACACCCGCCTCCTAAAACATACCTCTGAGTGCAGGGGGCTCAGACCCCAGTTCTGGAGGTCTGCAGTCTGGTGTGTTTTGAGAAGTCCTTTCAATCAGCCAAGTCAAGTCAAGTTTATTTAAAGCGCAATATCACAAAGGTTGGGAAAGAAGTGCAAGGGTAATTTCAGGCATAAAGTTCTATTGCACTGGAGACTGAGAACTCTATCCTGCGGTGTCCTGTGTGAACTCTACTGCTCTGGCACGGGGGGTCAGAGTTTACTTTGTTGATTGAACTCTTCTTTGAACATGACTCTTCTGTTATGTTTTGACTCTGCTGAATTGATTGTTTCACAATGCATTGGCTCAACTGACTTGATTCCAGTTTTGCGCTCCAACTCTAACTAATAAATTCTAAACTGGCCTCATTAATCATATTCCTCTATTCAGCATTGGCTCCAGTCTGCACTGACTCCCTGGGGGTGACATCTCAATGTGTGGAAACAGGAAGAGCTGTATGCAAATCTGGCCTGTGTGTCACCGTCTATAACAGACCGTTCCTGTGAGAGCAGAGGGACAGTGATGCGCGCCAGTCAAAGTCATCCTCACTGCAACTGCACTGCAAATATGATCCGTCTGCTCCTTCCCCTCTTGGCCTTTCTGCCATGTAAGTGGTTGATGACTTCAGTCTGGGATCTTCACGTTGCCGCTGTTATGTCGTTTATGTCAAATGTGTTCCATTTAGAATGGGACTAAACTAGATACGTCACCCAGTCATGACGGCATGATAGTAATGACTATCAGTTTGCGATAACGCGGATGAACCCACATTTTAATCCTGCCTTTAATCTCCTGTTTTAGGTCTGGACGCCATCACTTTGACCTCCTCCCCTGCTCAGGCCAAGTCACCTGGAGGGTCCGTGAAGGTGTCCTGTCAGGTTTCTGGGTACGCCTTGACAGATTACGGCACGAGCTGGATTCGGAAGCGTCCGGGGAAAGCCATGGAGTGGATGGGAATCATCTGGGGAGGCGGAAGCATCGACTCTCCCGCGCAGTTCAAGAGCCGGTTCACCATCTCCAGAGACAGCAGCAACGTGCTGTACTTGGATATCAGCAGCCTGCAGACTGAGGACACAGCCGTGTATTACTGCGCTCGACTCACACAGTGACGCAGGGCGGTGCCGCGTCTGTGCATAAACCCACAGGCTGCCTCAGAGACAAACGGCCTCGTGCTCCCCTCCAGATCAGTGAGAGAATCCTAATGCTGGCCAGCTGCGTCTTATTAAGACTCCTGAAGGGGTACAGGTACAGCATCGTTGCTACATAAAAAGGCAATAGAAATATTTATATACTGTGATTCACACAAATCCATAATCTACAGTTTTTACCTCTCTCCCGTCCCCACATTCTTTCCTATGGTACAGAGCCACAGACACATATTCAGCTTGTATTTGTACATTTTCACTTGAGTCTTCCCTGTAGTTTTTTTTGCTTTATTCAGCATTTAGATTTTTGTTTCTTTTATGTCTCGTTTTATTGCGAATAAATGTCTTTCAACAATTGAATTTCAGGTGGGTTTTGAGCATGGGAATAAAATAAATAAATAATTGATCATCTTTATTAAAACAAATTCAAAACGTTTTAGAGCGAACAAGCGCTGAAAAGAAATGTAGATGAGTTTTGCAAAAATGGAAGTTTTGTTCCCTATCAAACTCCTGTTGACATATAAATTAATGTATTGTGATGAAATGTGGTTTGCATAGCTGCAGTATATGTGAAGACTGTTCATTTTTCCTTTGCTGTCCTGAACTGATGAAGGACATTTAACAAGTAATGAATGCATGAATGAATGAATGAATGAATGAATGAATGAATGAATTTATTTGATGATTAAAAAACACATGTAACACTGCACTGCAGTCATTACATACACTAAAAATCACCGAGGATGAAAACACAATAAAGCCCGAAGGCTTATTTCCATTGTGGTCCTCTAGTGTAACACTTAACACTCTATAAGATAAAAGCAAAACAACAACAAGACAGCAAGCGATGACAATACAATCAATATATAAATAGCAGGCGGTAGGGTAGCTATGTCAACATGCTCATGCTTTTTTGGTCATAAAAGTTAAAATTGAATATTCTACATGGTACTTTGTAACCATTTCTTTAAGGCCACTTTAAACGTGCTCCATGAAACACTCAGTTTCAGGTTTGTGGGCAGATTATTCCACTATACTGCTGCACAGCAGAGAAATGTGTTTTTGCCCATTAGGCTATTGAATCGAAAAGGTATGAAGTCTGTCAAGCTACCTCTTGTAAAGTAGCTATGAGTGTCTCTTAGTAGTCGGCCAGGTCTAAGAATGCGTGTGTTCTCCAAACAAGGAGAAAAGAAAATAGTCAGGGTTAGAAAGGACCTGATGGACCTTTTGTGATCCCAGCATCTCACACCACAGTCCGACTAAAAAAAGCTCAGCCCCCTTTTCTGTTTAAATATGACCACAGCCTCTAAGCCCTGGAGAGGAGAGAAGAGCAGCTCACTGCAGCTCATTTGCAACACAAACCATGTCCCCTGCATCTCTGCAGAAGGTCCTGGCAGCTGCATCCTGTGAGTTTCTGTTTCTGTCCAACTGCTTAAAACAAGAGGAACGCCCCACCCAAAAATAAATTAAAATAACAATAATTATTATTTTGGCTTCTGCCTACTGCCGCACAGCCGTGCAATTTTTACATTTTCGGTAGAAATGTCATGAAATTCATTTTTTTTTTCTGCCTCAAAGTGTCCATTTCAAAATTTTGCTAGATTTCCAACAATTTCATAAGAAACATTCATTTTCAGCAATCAAATACAATATGTTCTTTCACATTATTTTGTGTGGTATTAAGTAACATTCTCACACATTTTCTGGAATGTTTTGAGATTTGAACAGCATCTGGAGAGTTAGAGCATTTTAATGACGGGAAAATAGCTATCAATACTTGATTTTGATGTGTTGCATTAGAATTTTAAATTCATATATTTTACAATATTGCCAATATTTGCACAGGAAAGGAACATTTTCTGTAATGAAACATTCAATAAGTAATATTTGTGGAACATTCAGACCAACTAAGCATTTATATACACACTGTACACTTTATGTAAATAGGAATTCCCATGAGAGGCGGTTATGTAAATCTCATGAGCCCCATGTTCTTTAAAACACAGAAATTACAGTACATACTCAGTGACGAGCAGCACTGTTCACCTCTTGTCTTTTGTTGCTGTAAATGAAATAACATGGAGGCCTTAGTATTCATCATAGCTTTGCTGTTTGTGTTTAAATGTAAGGACACAGCTGATTTCATTCCCTCTTTTCTCCTGTCTCACAACACTTGATTGAGTGGTGCTACAGCACTGGCTATAGAACTGTTGTAAAACTGTGTTTTTGTCCCCTTCTGCAGATGCTCATTGTGACATCACACTGACAGAGTCTGCTCCACAGATGAAGAAGCCTGGAGATTCCGTGAGGCTCTCCTGCAAAATTACTGGATTCTCACTCAGCAGCAACAGTGTGCACTGGGTTCGACAGGCTCCAAACAAAGGGCTGCAATGGGTCGGATACTACGTTGAGTCTTCTGACGATCGTTTCAAAGTTACAGAAGATTCATCCAACAGCATTGCTTACTTAGACATCACCAATCTCCAGTCCTCAGACACAGCTGTGTATTACTGTGCCCGAGAGACACAGTGAAAGAGTTTAAGGCCCAGCTGTACAAAAACCCTCCACAGACGATTCAGCAGGCAGTGTGTGACTGGCTGTGCTGTGTGGCCTAAAGACATTATCTGTTATTGTTTTTCTCCTGGATTTCCACCATAAGGCTTCATCACATTCAACATTTAAACAAAGTTGAAATTAATTTAAGAAAATAACAACTACATTTAATCCAACATAATTATATGTGTTCAGTTATTCCTCTATATTAAGCTCCCAGTGGATTCAAAGTGAGCAATACCTTGAGTAACAAGTGAAAGTTTGTAAAACACAAAGACTTTGGCATGATTACACAATGGGGATATAGATGTAGGAGAATGTTTTCTTAGTAATATTTTATGGGATATATGATGTACAAAACAAGCTCCTTGTCAGGGTTCTGTTGTCTTCTGTGTCTTCCCCCTGTGTTGTTTCTCTGTTGGGCCGCCAGATGGCTGTACCTCGGTTTTGTGTTCTGTTAATTGTTTTATTGGTTCTCATTATTCAATTATTAGTTGTGTTTTGTCTCGTGTTCCCCTCCCTCTCTGTGGCTTGATTGTTCATCGTGCCCTCCTGTGTCTCGTCTGTGTCTTTCTATTTAAGTCTCCCTCTCCCCCGACTCAGGCGCTGGAATCTTTTGCTGTGCTTTGCTTTGGTTTGGTTAGTTTGGCCTGCCTGCCTGCCTGCCTGCCTGCCTGCCTGCCTGCCTGCCTGCCTGCCTGCCTGCCTGCCTCCTGGTTACCTGTTGTTTGCCTGCCTGTGCCCTACCTGCCCTGTTTTCCCTCGTTTTTGGGTTTTTCTATTCTTTTGTTTTTTCTTGTGAATTTTTGAAGAATTTCTTTGTAAGTTTCGCCCTGCAAGTCCCTTTGTTTCCCTGTTCTCTGTTTTATTGAAGTCTTGTTTTCCCATTTTTTGGATTTTCGATTTTTACTCTGCGTTTGGGTCCACTCCCGCACCCCCGCCTGACACTCCTGAATAAAAACCCTTGAACATAATGCATATACACTTCAATGTTATGGCAATAAACAACACAAACTTTCAATTAGTCCTTTATTATTCTCATTATATAAATGGTAATATCATAATCATTAATTCCACTGAAATTTCTTAAACACATAATCATCCTAATTTGCATAAACTGGGTTGCAATGTTGGTGCACAGACATGCATATTTAACTAGACAGGCAAGCACACCTTCAGCTAAGTAAACTTTCCAGATTATATTTTGAAACTCCATTAATGATCATTACATTTCATATGTAAAGCAGATTTTTTTTTTAATGCAATATGTAATAAAACATTTTTCTGGATTTACTAACCATTGTTTTCAAATATAATAAAATGTCTGAAAACAATTGTTGTTAAATCACCTTAGTTTTCTACATTGAATTCAATTGGGCAAGTGAATTGCCATTACTTCCTAGGCTTCACTGCTTGGACCCTCCTAGACTCCAACCCACACTCGTTCCTATGTACACTCTATGCATTGGTGGAAGCAGTCTGCTTTTTAACATTCTCCTCCAGAAGGGGGCAGCAGCACTGATCATCCCATCCATTATTAATACCCGCTCATCCTGAGCAGGGTCACGGGGGGTGCTGGCTGGTGCCTATCCCAGCATGCATTGGGCAAGAGGCAGAAATACACCCAGGACAGGCTGCCAATCTATCGCAGGGCACACACACACACACACCATTCACTCACACACTCATACCTATGGGCAATTTATAGTCTCCAATCGGCCTACCTGCATGTCTTTGGACTGTGGGAGGAAACCAGAGTAGCTGGAGGAAACCCAAATGGACACAGGGAGAACATGCAAACTCCACACAGAAAGGCCTAAGCTGAGATTCAAACCTATAACCTCCTTGCTGTAAGGCGACGGTGCTACCCACTGCACCACCGTGCCACCCAGCACTGCTCGTAATATGAAAATATTGGTTAAATAAGACTAGCGTTACAAATACAGAGTCCAGCGTTTAACAGTGGATATCAAGCTGCTTTCTGTAATGTGGCCAGATGCTGTCTGTCTTGGACACTCTCATTAGACCAGAGAAGGATGGATTTCCCCCTTGATCCTGGTTCCTTCCAAGTTTTCTTCCCATCTGCCACAGGGAGATTTTCCTTGCTACTGTTGCCTTAGGCTTGCTCCTGTGGGGGTTTAGGCCAGGGTTGTCTGTAAAACGTATTGTGACAACTGCTGTAAGACATGCTATAAAAACATTTTTTGATTGATTGATAGACTGACTTGTGATGCACTGCGTACTGGGGAGCTCCTGACTCCACTCTCCCACCCTCACCTGCCAGGAAACTCCCTGCATTCACTATGAATATTAATGCAACAATCAGCCATGGAAGAGAGACACACGGCTGTAATGATAGATAATACTTATAACTGCTATATGATCTGCACCCCATCTACAGCTCTGACTGCTCTATTTAAACAGTGTGTGATCTGCCCACCCAGTGAGGAGGAGTTCATGCAAACTCTGAGCTCTTCCTTCTATATTTACCTCTCTGCACTGAGGGAGAAGGGACTGCTGTTGGAGACTGACTGAAGGGCTAGCATATCAACTGTAGAAGTCTTTCACCATGACTATTATAACCAGCCTGGTTCTGATTACAGTAATCTTTACCAGTATGTTTAAATTTCTTATTCTTTTAGTTCTTTCTAAAATGTTTATTTGTGCGGTAGTGGATTGTGAGTTCTAAGTCTTTCTTAATTTCACAGGTGTTAAAAGTCAGACACTGACTGAGTCTGAACCAGCAGTTAAAAAGCCTGGAGAATCCCACACACTGACCTGTACAGCCTCTGGGCTCACATTCAGCGGCTACTGGATGGCCTGGATCAGGCAGGCTCCTGGGAAGGGACTGGAGTGGTTGGGATATCGGTATGACAGCTCTAGCGTGTACTACGCCCAGTCTATTCAGGGAAGATTCACCATCTCCAGAGACAACAGCAAGAACCAGCTGTATTTACAGATGAACGGCCTGACAGCTGAAGACACTGCAGTGTATTACTGTGCCCGATATACACAGTGAGAGAGAGTGAGGGGAGAGCTGCACAAAAACCTCTTCCCCATTATCACACAGAGCAATCATATATAACTGGATTTACTGGCTTATTTAAATATTTTTTTTAAAAAACATTAAAAGAAATATCAAACAATTTTTCGTTTATTGTATGCACATTTATACATCAGTAAGAAATAAATTAAGCATGTACCTGGAATCTTTCCAAGTTGAACAAATTGCAATGCAATATTGGTTAAAGAAAAACTAAAACTTTCTTTCATTAACATTTTCAATTATGATGTCATTAATTTACATGCAGTCGTGAGACACATCCCCCAGTGGTGTTTTTTTATGATTCATAAAGACCTGATTTGGTGATACATAATAGAAATTGTGACCCATTTTGTTATGGCTTTATGCATATTTCGTATTGGTGTGGGTACCTTTAGGAGAAGAGCAGTCTCTAGTGGAAGAAAGGAAGACCTGGCAATCCAAATTACATCATTATGTATTCAATGAGAATATTAAAATATAACCAGATGGCTTTACTGTTTACTGTTTACTTTTTTAAACCAGAATAATGTACCCCAAACAGGACAAATAAGCAAGTACTCTTGTTAAATTCAGTTTATTTCTTGTGATCAAAATGGAATGTATTCCAATGCGTATAAATCTGTATGGTAACTTCATGGTAAGCCTTATTTCTGAAACAATATAATGCCACCAAAATAAATCACTGATCTAAATTCTCAAGTTATGCTAGTGGAAGCAGTCTGCTATTTTTGATTTTACAACAGGAGGGGGCAGCAGTGCTCCTCATAATGGACATTCTGTTCTGTTTCTCTCCTTCCTCCAACTTCCGGTGATTTAAACAAATTCAGTCCACAGTATAAAGCCCACTGAGAATTCTCCTCCCAACTCTGGAGCATCACCTGTAAGACAGAGAGGGAGATCTGTGTGTGACAATGAGAGTTATTATAGCATTAGCTGTGTTGCTGGGGACTTTATCTCGTAAGAATGCTATTTTCATAATCTTAATTTATAGAACAATGATTCTGTGACATTTTTCAAATGATTTACTTTCAAATAAGAGCAAATAGGTCAATTATATTGTGTATGTTTCCATAATTATGTTGCTTTTTGATGAATGCAGCAATACCTTTTTATTTTTGTCTCCACAGATGGTCACTGTGTTGAACTCACACAGCCAGGCTCTATGACTGTAAAACCAGGAGAGTCTCTGACCATCTCCTGTTAAGTCTCTGGGTATTCCCTGACTGATAGCAGTTACTGTACAAACTGGATCCGGCAGCCTGCAGGGAAAGCTCTGGAGTGGGTTGGATATATATGTTCTAGCGGGGGCACTGGATACCAAGATTCACTAAAGAGCAAATTCATCATCTCCAGAGACACTTCCAGCAGCACAGTGACTTTGCAGGGGAGCAGCCTGCAGGCTGGAGACACAGCTGTGTATTACTGTGCCCGATACACACAGTGCAGTAAAGCCACAGCAGACCTGTACAAAAACCCACCCTGATGAGTGTAGTGGCAGAACACAATCATTAAAGAGCTCTGTGAAGTTCATGCCCCAAGTGGTCGGTACATGAATTAAAGTATTGTCTATCGTTTGTGCTATGTTTGCACTGATGAAATGTAAATCCCATAATGGTTTATGACCTGTGTTTGTAACTCAAAATTTGTAAATTGAATTGCCAGTTGGAGAGTATGCATTGTAGATTTGAATATTCTTTTTCTAGATTGTTTGTCTAAAGATCCAGCTACATAAATGGACTGTATTTAAAAATATATATAATTCACATTGTCTGCTTTTATTGTGAAACCATTAATGCAGAGGTAATAAATGCATTATGAACATCCAGAAGGTGAATGCTTTATGAAAGCCTAATTCCTTTATAAATGAAATAGAATGAAACCCATTTCTGACACACTTTATCGCTACATTTGAGAGGCATGTACTGTAGTTTGTTATTGCCGCTTACATAAAGGCGATCTGCTCCACAGTACAATTTATGTACAGTACATGCAAATGAGTAGCTCATCACTGTACTCAAATAAAAGGACCAGAAACAAACCTTCCCGTTATTGGAAAATCTACAGTTTATCTGTATACAGCAATATACTGAGATCACTTCACATTAGTCCCCAGAGAAGCACAACAAAGCACAAAATCTGTTGTCATATTTGTGTTTCAAGTAGTTAATTTTTTTTTAACCTGGGTAATACATAGAAGATAAGGCAAGACAGCCCTCTAGATGGAATGTATGACATCTTGCAGATATTCAGATCATATCATGTCATGTCAACATTCATTTGGACTGTAATCCCTCATAATTTTTACTGGTCTAAATTCCTGACTAATTCTGGTGAGAGCGGTCTCCTATTTTTAATTCTCCTCCAGGAGGGGGCAGCAGTGCTCCTTTTTGTAGTTATCCTGCAGTCTCTGACTTTGCCTCATTGAATTTGTGTTGTTTTTGTCTTCCTCCAAGACCGTGCATTTCCTGGAACTTAAGCATTAAACACTTGTTGCAGTAGACAACTCAACCGTTGTAGGTGAACTTCATTATTGCCATTATTTTAATAGTAATAACATGATCGTTCATTAGAGTGAAATTTAATCAACCCATGAGCATTGTATTTTGTCTACAAAAAATTAAACTGTAATAGTGGTGGAAGCAGCCTGCTGTTTCTAGTTCAACTCCAGGTGGGGCATCATAACATCAAAATATTGGCATAAGACATGTATTAAAAATACAGGGTCAAGGATTTAACACTGGATATCAGGATTCTCTCTGTATTCATATGCTGTGTGTCTTGGACACTCTCATTAGACTGACAGGTGATGTACTGAGTACTGGGGAGCTCCTGACTCCACTCTCCCACCCTCACCTACCAGGATACTCCCTGCATTCACTATGAATAATAATGCAATAATCAGCCATGGAAGAGAGACACATGGCTGTAATGATGAATAATACTTATAACTGCTATATGATCTGCACCCCATCTACAGCTCTGTCTGCTCTATTTAAACAGCATGTGATCTGCCCACCCAGTGAGGAGGAGTTCATGCAAACTCTGAGTCTTCCTTCTACATTTACCTCTCTGCACTGAGGGAGGAGGAACTGTTGTAGGAGACTGACTGTAGGGCTAGCATATCAACTGTAGAAGTCACCATGAGTATCATAACCAGCCTGCTTCTGGTTACAGTCTTCTTAACAAGTAGGTTTGAATCTGTCATACATTTAATATTTACTAAAATTGTATTATGATGTTATGTGTTCTAAGACGTTTTTGTTTTTTCATTTCACAGGTGTTCAATGTCAGACACTGACTGAGTCTGAACCAGCAGTTAAAAAGCCTGGAGAATCCCACAAACTGACCTGTACAGCCTCTGGGTTCACATTCAGCAGCTATCCAATGAATTGGATCAGACAGGCTCCTGGGAAGGGACTGGAGTGGGTTGCCTTTATTCACACACAGAGTTCACACATCTACTATTCCAAATCAGTTGAGGGAAGATTTATTATATCCAGAGATGACTCCAACAGTAAGCTGTACCTGCAGATGAACAGGCTGACAGCTGAAGACACTGCTGTGTATTACTGTGCCAGACACCCACAGTGAGAGAAGTCAAGCCTGAGCCCTGACAATAACTCTCTACATGAAACTGTCACCACAGCAGACTACAGGGAATTCATGTTTTTATTGAACCTATGGCAAAGTACAGAGAGTCTGAATATTGAAAGTCAACTTGTATTTTTGTTTCTGTAAGGGAGAGACATTATTTATTTCGATATATAATTTACATTTCATTTAATAATTTGTTTTGAACTGAACATCTACTCTATAGAAAATGCACATTCTTCACTGGTTGAAAGAAATTAACACCACAGTGATAACCAGTTCAAGAAAGCACTGGAACAGTGCATGATGTTGTTACATGAGAGACGTTCCTCAACAGGTCCAATCTAACATTTCTAACACACTATATTTGTATTTACTCCTAACTAATAACAGCCAGAGTGCTGTCATATTTGTTTAATCTGTAGTAGCTTAATGAATACCAAGTACTTTAGCCCACAGTCTCCTCATCTTGTGAGATGAATTATCACGAAAACCCTGAGAATACAAGACTGTGACTGATTTCATAGCTTTGATGTCATTTCCTGTGTAATTTGTGACTGCAATATACATTAAAATATATTAAGGTGTTGTGTTCCTTCTAAAGGTGCAATTAATATTAATTCAGTTATGCATAATAAAACTGTGATCCATTTTTATTATACCTTATTGGTAAATTTTAGAGACATGTAAAGTTACTTAGTTTCATTTAGGTAAAGGAGTACAGTAAGAGTACAGATTTTGTATAGAATACAATTTAGTACCATTTCTCTTCATGTAAATTAGCACCTTGCTTAGTCCATCCCATTAGCATTATAAATTAGTTTACGCAAACAGCAGTTCCAGATACAATGCTACCTGTTCTTGTCATACCTATAATTCATTAATAAAAAAACACCATATAAACCGATATATTGAGATATACTCCTCGTTTTTCATTGGAGCACAAACATATACAAAGATCTGCTGTCATTTGTTTTCCTTATGGTTACTGTTTGTCTCCCAGAAAATAAGACAATACAGCACTCCTGTGTGTTTATATCAATCGAGTTGGAATGTTTTACATTGTGGAGCTATTCAAATCAAAACGTATTGAATATTAATTTGAAATGAACCCATAAGCATTGTTACTGATCTTAAAATCCGGAGCAATGCTGGTGGAAGCAGTCTGCTGTTTTTAATTATCCTCCAGGAGGGGGCAGCAGTGCTCTTTATAAAGAATACTCTGACCCTCTGAATTTATTGTTTTTCTCCTTCCTCCAATCCCCAGAGATTTGAACAAATTCAGCGCACAGCATTTCCTATAAAAGCAACTGAGACTCCTTCCAGCACAAGAGCATCACCTGTTAGACAGAGAGGGAGATCTGTGTGTGACAATGGGAGTTCTTATAGCATTAGCAGTGTTGCTGGGAACATTATCATGTAAGTGAGCATACTGTATTCATATTTTTATTTTAAATTAAAAATGTACTGTGGTGTTTCCCAAAATGTGGCTTTTGAATAAGATTACATTATCTTTTTTGTTCGTGTTTGCTGCTTGTTTCAATAACTGTACTACCTATTGATATATCTGACCATCGTTTTAATTTTTCTCTACTCAGATGGTCGCTGTGATGAACTCATACAGCCAGGCTCTATGGTTGTAAAACCAGGAGAGACTTTATCTGTCTCCTGTAAAGTGTCATATTCACTGGGGAGCTATGAGACACACTGGATCCGACAGCCTGCAGGGAAAGCTCTGGAGTGGATTGGATATATAGGGACGGGTGGAAGCACTGCTTATAAAGATTCACTAAAGAGCAAGTTCACCATCACCAGAGACACCTCCAGCAGCACAGTGTTTTTGAAAGGGAGCAGCCTGCAGACTGGAGACACAGCTGTGTATTACTGTGCCCGAGAGTCACAGTGCAGCAAAGCAACGGCGGACCTGTACAAAAACACATCACACTGAGTGTCAGCACTGAACACACACACACTCTACCTGCATGTAGCACTCACTGCCCTCATATTCACCCTTATATAATTATAGAATTGCTATATAGATATATTATAGATAAATAAATTAGTTTTTCTTCTTATGTTCTAAATATTCTTTCTTTTAAAAGAATTAAAAGAGACTTTGATCTGAGGCCTGGATTCCATCACATTTGTCTTTCATTTTGGCTTAAATGTGTGTGTTGTTTATTCTTCTCGTAATGTGTTTGGGTATATTTACGAAATTTCAGAATGCTACTCACATAGTTAAGCACAGATGTTTATTGAATCCAGTCCTGTGTCTGATCCAGCAGTTAAAAACCTGGAGATTCTGGATGTGTCAATACTTCATCATATTGTGACGAGCAATTCACACAATAGTTTGTGAACTGTGCTTGTAGCTCAAAAGTTGTAGCTTCAATTCCCAGCTGGACAAGTCACATTATGGCCTTGAACATGATACTTATTCTTCTTTAACTTAAAGTACAGCTGCATCTTTGGGTTCTATGGAAAACTGTAATTCACACTTACAGTTTTTCTTTAATGGTGCCATTACTCAATAGGTAATAAATCCATTATGTACCTTCTAAAGGTGATGTCTATGCATTATGGTACATAAAGTAAAGTGTGACTCACTTTGTAACACTTTATTTGAAAACTTCAGAGCCATGTAATTAGTTACAGTATTGTCACTGAGATCTTTTTCTCTGTATAATTTCTGAAAATGTAAATGAGTGCATTATCACTGTGCACAAACTAAAGAATATCTAGACACGGCAAACATCCTGAGATCACCTGATATTTTTACCCATGGAAGGCCAAGCATACACAAAAAACTGATGTCATTTAAAATTCCTGCAGTTAATTATTTTACTCATGAGACAATTTACTGAAAATAAGACAACAGTTGATTTTTTTATGCAGCATAGGTGGAATGCAACACGTTGCATTCCACGTCTTCACCATGTGGTCTGTCCTTGCTCTCTTCATACATGCAGCTTTTGTCTGTGAGTACCTGTGGTAGTTCTTCTGAAATAGCAGCCATGTTTAAATGAGAAATGTGTGATCGACTCTTTCTCTGCCCTCAACAGGTGTCCAAGGAGACATTGTGCTGAGCCAGCCTGGACAGGAAGTGAAGAGGCCAGGAGAGTCAGTGAAGCTGACCTGCACAGTCTCTGGCTTTAGTCTAGGAGGCTACTGGACTGCTTGGCTTCGACAGAAAGCTGAGAAGAGTCCAGAGTGGCTCGGTGAGATTAACGGGGACGGTGGGACGATAAACTACCTGAGCTCCATCAGGGGAAGACTCACCATCAGTAAAGACAATGGCAAAAACACTCTGCATATGGAGCTGAAGAGCCTGAGGACGGAGGACACAGCTGTGTATTACTGTGCCAGATACACACAGTGTGGGAGAGTGAGGGGAGAGCTGCATAACAGCCTCCCCCTCCCTCTGAGTCACAGGAATGAGAGCTAAGCAGCTGCACTCATTTTTTATATAAGAATATAAAAACACAATACGCGTGAATCATTGAGGATGACTTGCCATCGCTCAAAGACTGTACAACTCAGCAATGAGAATTTGAGGGTGAAACCTGAATTTCTAGGCCAAGCAATTTTAACCCTCCTGTATTTTGGATGCTCCTGGCCACTTGCCTCCTTCTCCCCCTCATTGTAACTGCCCTCATCGTTCAGGCCCTCAGGTTCAACATCAAAGTCCTTACATCCCACATCGAGGAAGTCGATGCCGACGTCCGCAGCAAAGTCAGCTTCAAACTCCTCCGTTGCTGGATCTTTCTTGCTTACCACTTCTTTTTCTCTGCTCAAGAGACCTATCCTCTTTTCATTTTTCATCATTTATCCTACATCTACGATGCCACGTTCAGACAACCCATATCTCTGTGGTGAAGTTCAGTTAACCATCCACCCCACAGCCCACACGGCCAGCAACTGTCCCAGATAGGGGCTTTCTGATTTGTTATCTATTTAGGTTCAGCTCCAAATGTTGGACCCCCTCATACCTTGAAATTGAGAAAAAATCCAATACCAGTTTCATATTAATTTTATCATCTTTCAGGCTTTTAATATGTTCTGTGTCAGCATTGCAGATTAATTCTGATGAAAACAAGATGAACCTGTGGCTCTCCAGGACCAGGGCTGACCCCGTCTTATTTACGGTTATCATTTCAGGTGAATGCATGTATACCTCACTGGATTAGAGGGTTGGCTCATCTTTCTCTGCTTCTGTGTTTCTATGGCTCTGAATGTGGTGGAGAGAAAGATAGATGCAGTGACTGTAAGAGAGCAAGATCATCTGCATGAAGTCCACTGACCTAAGCTCTGCAAGGCACTTAAACCTAAAGCCTACAAGTGTAATGGACGATGCTCGTGCAGATAGGAATAATGTTATTTTATCTAATTCACAGCTCTCACTGCTGTATTTAAACAGTGTGAGATCTGCCCACCCAGTGAGAAGGAGTTCATGCAAACTCTAGGCAATTTAGAGTATCCAGTCAGCCAACCTGAATGACTTTGGACTGTGGGAGGAAACCCTCATGGACACAGGGAGAACATGCAAACTCCACACAGAAAGGCCTAAGCCGAGATTCGAACCCATAACCTTCTTGCTGTAAGGCGACGGTGCTACCCACTGCACCACCATGCCACCCAGCACTGCTCATAATGTGAAAATATTGTTTAAATAAGACTAGTGTTACAAATAGAGGGTCCAGCGTTTAACAGTGGATATCAAGCTGCTTTCTGTAGTGTGGTCAGATGCTGTCTGTCTTGGAAACTCTCATTAGACCAGAGGAGGATGGGTTTCCCCCTTGAGCCTGGTTACCTCCAAGTTTACTTCCCATCTGCCACAGGGAGATTTTCCTTGCTACTGTTGCCTTAGGCTTGCTCCTGTGGGGGTTTAGGCCAGGGTTGTCTGTAAAGCGTATTGTGACAATTGCTGTAAGATATGCTATACAAATTTTTTTTGATTGATTGATAGACTGACTTGTGATGCACTGCGTACTGGGGAGCTCCTGACTCCACTCTCCCACCCTCACCTGCCAGGAAACTCCCTGCATTCACTATGAATAATACTGCAACAATCAGCCATGGAAGAGAGACACACGGCTGTAATGATGGACAATACTTATAACTGCTATATGATCTGCACCCCATCTACAGCTCTGACTGCTCTATTTAAACAGTGTGTGATCTGCCCACCCAGTGAGGAGGAGTTCATGCAAACTCTGAGCTCTGCCTTCTACATTTACCTCTCTGCACTGAGGGAGGAGGGACTGCTGTTGGAGACTGACTGAAGGGCTAGCATATCAACTGTAGAAGTCTTTCACCATGACTATTATAACCAGCCTGCTTCTGATTACAGTAATCTCTACCAGTATGTTTAAATTTCTTATTCTTTTAGTTCTTTCTAAAATGTTGATTTGTGCGGTAGTGGATTGTGAGTTCTAAGTCTTTCTTAATTTCACAGGTGTTAAAAGTCAGACACTGACTGAGTCTGAACCAGCAGTTAAAAAGCCTGGAGAATCCCACACACTGACCTGTACAGCCTCTGGGCTCACATTCAGCGGCTACTGGATGGCCTGGATCAGACAGGCTCCTGGGAAGGGACTGGAGTGGTTGGGATATCGGTATGACAGCTCTAGCGTGTACTACGCCCAGTCTATTCAGGGAAGATTCACCATCTCCAGAGACAACAGCAAGAACCAGCTGTATTTACAGATGAACAGGCTGACAGCTGAAGACACTGCAGTGTATTACTGTGCCAGATACACACAGTGAGAGAGAGTGAGGGGAGAGCTGCACAAAAACCTCTTCCCCATTATCACACAGTGCTACTGTAAATAACTGGATTTACTGGCCTAATTAAATAACAATACATTTTTAAATGAAAAATAAATATCAAATGTTGGTGTCCATAGTTTATTGGATACACATGTCTTCATCAGAAGGAAAAGAAGCCTGTTCCCATAAGCTTTTCATATTGATGAGATAACAATGCAAATTTGGTGAAACAAAAGTGTTTTCTTAATGTCAACTCCTTTTGGAAGCATACCTTTCACTATGCAGATAGATTTTTGAGCCGAACTTGTCACCAGAGCGTCCGTTTCACATTTTTCCACTGAAGATGAAGAGCATCTCCGTACTTCCCTGAAAATTGTTCTGATAGGATTTTAAGTTGACATCCTGAGTCACTACTGTCATTAACTATTCCCTGACTCCCATTGCCATAAATGTAGGTGAGAATCAGGGATGCTGATCAGAATATATGTTTGATATATGAGGCGCACAATAAAGCCTGTGTGCATCTCAGAATTTCAGTCTGTGTAGTTTATAGTGAGAGGAACATTAAAACCAATCACATTTTTGTTGAGGTAAAAGATTACAGTAAGATTACAGATTTGTACAGAGTACAGTTTAGTACCATTTGTCTTCATGTAAATTAGCACATCACTTAGTATATAACATTAGCATTATCAATTAGTTTACGTCAACACTAATTCCTGATTAAATGCTACCTGTTCTAGTCATATCATAATTTACTAATAAAAACACAATATAACCTGATATATTGAGATATACACCTGCTTTTTCATGGAAGCACAAACCAAATATTTGCAAATATCTGCTGTCATTTAATTTCCCTGATGTTACCAAGAAAATGAGAAAGACAGCACTCTTGTGCTTCATTAATCTAGTTGGTATGCTTGGATATTCAAATCATAACATCTTGAACATTTATTAGGAATTAACATGTAGAAATTGTTACTAATCTAAATTCCAGAGTAATGCTAGTGGAAGCAGTCTTCTGTTTTAAACTCTCCACCAGGAGGGGGAAGCAGTGCTCCTCATGACCGATATTCTGACCCGCTGAATCTTGTTTTTCTCTTCCCTCCAACCACCAGAGATTTAAACAAATTCAGTCCACAGTATTTCCTATAAAAGCAACTAAGAATTATCCTCTTAACACAGGAGCGTCACCTGTAAGACAGAGAGGAAGATCTGTGTGTCACAATGAGAGCTATTGTAGTATTAGCAGTGTTGCTGGGAACTTTATCTTGTAAGTGAACAGGCTGAATTCATATTTTATTTATTTTAAAATAAATTCTTCAGTGATAATTTCCAGTTTTACTTACTTTTAGCATTAAATAAGTAAAATTAAGTTGATAATTCTAATAGATTTCTCTGTTTATTTCTATGATTATATTATTTATTGATATACCTCCATATCTTATTTTTTATTTCCATCTCCACAGACGTTCGCTGTGTTGAACTCACACAGCCAGGCTCTATGGTTGTAAAACCAGGACAGTCTCTGACCATCTCCTGTAAACTCTCTGGGTATTCTGTGACTGATAGCAGCTATGGCACACACTGGATTAGACAGCCTGCAGGGAAAGCTCTGGAATGGATCGGGCGATATTGGGTGGGTGGGGGAACCAACCAATATCTTTATAAAGATTCCCTGAAAAGCAAGTTCACCATCTCTATAGACACGTCCAGTAACACCGTATCTTTACGAGGGAGCAGCCTGCAGACTGGAGACACAGCTGTGTATTACTGTGCCCGAGAGTCACAGTGCAGCAAAGCAACGCTAGAGCTGTACAAAAACTCATCACACTGAGTGTCACCACTGAACACACACACTCTACCTGCATGTAGCGCTCACTGGCCTCATATTCGCCATTACGTGTTGATATAATTTTAAGTCTAATATATTAGTTTTGATTTCAACTTTTAAAAAAATTGTTTTTTCATCAGCATTAAAAGGGAGACATTGAAGTGAGACTGCGATTCTGTCAAAATGTATCCTTCATCCTATTTTATTCTTCACATACTGTAAACAGAAGAGAAGGACAATAAAAAGAAGCTGTATTTTAAATAAATACAAATATTCATAACTTGGCTACTGCTGTCCCACTCCTGTCTGAAGGGAAAGTTTGGAAATCCAGTTTGAGCTGGTTCTATACCTGTGAAGATCTTTATAAACAGTGTGTGATCTGCCCACCCAGTGAGGAGTTCATGCAAACTCTGAGCTCTTCCTTCTACATTTACCTCTCTGCACTGAGGGAGGAGGGACTGTTGTTGGAGACTGACTGTAGGACGATCATTACTGACTCCAAAGACGTTAACCATGACTGCTATAACCTGCCTGCTTCTGACTACAGTGTTGTTTACAAGTGCGTTTTAACCAGTCATTCATGTAATGTAAGCAAAATTTGTATTTGTAAGTTGTGGAGTTTTTAAGTCTTTCTTAATTTCACAGGTGTTAAATGTCAGACACTGACTGAGTCTGAACCAGCTGTTAAAAAGCCTGGAGAATCCCACAAACTGCCTGTACAGCCTCTGGGTTCACATTTAGCAGCTACTATATGCACTGGATCAGGCCCCTGGGAAGGGACTGGAGTGGGTTGCCTACATTGGTACATCTAGTTCACCCATCTACTATTCCAAATCAGTTGAGGGAAGATTTGTTATATCCAGAGATGACTCCACCAGTAAGTTGTAGTAAAACTGTCACCACAGCAGACTTCAGCAAATGCATTCTGTTTGTATTGTCTCTACACCAAAGTAAAGAGAATCTAAGCATTGAAAGTAAACTTGTTGTGTTTTTCTTTGTAAGAAAGAGATGTTATTTATTTTGATAGATAATGTACATTTCATTCTACATATACTCTATGGATTATGCACATTCTTCACTGGCTTAAGAAATAAACAGCACAGTTAAAACTATAGGATAAACATGAGAAAATGTGTCAGAGCCCAATAGAAATCAGTGTATGTAGGGGGGGGAGGTGCAGTATTACCTGAACAGATGGGTCTTCAGGTTATGTCTGAAGGTAGAGAGGGACTCTGCTGTCCTGGCTGAGGTGGGCAGGCTGTTCCACCATTGGGGAGGCAGTAGGAAGAAGAGTCAAGGCTGGGAGGAGTGATGACCAGGTCACTGCAGGGAGGGGAGAGCTAGGTGCCCAGAGGCAGCAGAGCATAGAGCACAGGTTGGGGTGCAGGACTTCACCAGGGTCTGAATGTATGGGGTGCAGCTCAATTAGCAGCCTTGCAGCCACCAGGAGGCAGTGAAGGGAGTTCAGGTGGGGGGAGGGGGTATGGTAAATTTGGGGAGGTTGAAAACCAGGGGGGTTGTGGTGTTCTGGATGAGCTGAAGGGGCTGGAGAGAGTGCTGTGTAAGCCCAGCCAGGAGGGAGCTGCAGTAGTCCAGTCAGGAGATGACTAGAGCTTGAAGCAGGAGCTGGGCAGCATTTCTGGTGAGGAGGGGTCTGATTCTGCAGTGTTGTAAAGTGCAAACCTGCAGGAGCATGTTATGGCCGTGATGTGGGTCGTGTAATACTGCTGACTGTCTCAAGTCACACTGAGAGTCCTGGTGGTCTGGGCAGCAATCACTAATGGAGAAGGAGAGGTCCTGCAGAGGACATGATTTTTCAGTAGAAAAGAGCAGCTCTGTCTGGTCAAGGTTTAGATTGAGCTTTTGCGCAGAAAAGCAAAGTAAGTTGCTATGTGCGAAAGATGTATTAACTTTTAAAATATTTATGTCAGTAAGGTGTGGGACGACTGATCAGCACAATTTCTTTAAATGTAAATGGACATAATATCAATCTAACATCAATCTGCCGGTGTGTGGTATATCTGTTATCCATGAATAAAGACCATATACCCTATATTAACAGGCATAATGAGATCACATATTTTTCACAATAGCACAATCATCCACAAAACAATCTGTGGTCGTGTATATTTGGTTGTACCTGTAGATTTATTATGAGCGTAATTACACACTCAAATCCAAGACATAAAACAGGACACTAATGAACATCATTGTACTTTTAGCATTCAAAATGGAATGTATATAATTGCACTTATATTCAAATCATAATTGCATGAATATTCATTCTGAATTTTTAGCTTCAGCATTGTTACTGATGTAATATCCAGAGTTACGCAGGTGGAAGCAAACTAATGTTTTTAATTCTGCTCCAGGAGGGGGCAGCAGTGCTCCTGATAATGGATATTCGGACCCTCACATTGTTTTATTTCCATCCTCCAACCCCCAGAGATTTAAATAAATTTAGGTCATAGTCCTTCCTATAAAAGCCACTGAGAATTCTTCTCCCAACACAGGAGCATCACCTGTAAGACAGAGAGGGAGATCTGTGTGTGACAATGGGAGCTATTGTAGCATTAGCATTGTTGCTGGGAGCTTTATCATGTAAGTGAGCTTGCTATATTGCTATTTGAATTGTAATTAAGATTTTTCTGTTAAATCCTGCAAAGATTTACTTCTAGATAAAATAAAATGAGTTGTCTATTTGTTTTTGCAGTTAATTGTGTAGTTATTTTGCTTAGTGATGTACTCACAAATACCTTTTATTGCTGTCTCCACAGACGTTCGCTGTGTTGAACTCACACAGCCAGGCTCAATGGTTATAAAACCAGGAGAGACTCTATCTGTCCCCTGTAAAGTCTCATATTCAGTTAGCAGTGCTGGCACAGCCTGGATCCGGCAGCCTGCAGGGAAAGCTCTGGAGTGGATTGGAGTTATGTGGTCAGGTGGAAGCACTGATTATAAAGATTCACTAAAGAGCAAGTTCACCATCACCAGAGACACCTCCAGTAACACAGTGTTTTTACAAGGGAGCAGCCTGCAGACTGGAGACACAGCTGTGTATTACTGTGCCCGATACACACAGTGCAGCAAAGCCACAGCAGACCTGTACAAAAACCCACCCTGATGAGTGTAGTGGCAAAACACAAACATTTAAAAGCTCTGTGAAGTTTGCATCCCACATGATCAGAATGTGAATTAAAATATTTTCCTCCATTTGTGCTGCAGTGTGCCTATAAAATGTAAATCCCATAATGGTTTAGGACCTGTGTTTGTAACTCAAAAGTTGTAGTTTAAATTCCCAGCTGGAGAGTATGCATTGTACTTTTGAAAATACTTTTCCTAGATTGTTTAACTAAAAATACGGCTGCATCAATGGACTGTATGTAAATTTATAATTCTCGTTTACTGTTTCTATTATGACACCGTGAATGAATAAGTCATAACACCATTTTGAACATCCAAAAGGTGATCTTTTGGAGCTTTAGGAAAACCTGATTTTATTATACTCAAAATACAAAATTTTAGAGGCATGTAGTTTGTTATTGCCACTGATGTAAAGAAAATCTGCTCCTCAGTACAATTTATGTACATGCAAATGAGGAGATCATCACTGTACTCAACTAAACGGTCCAGATACAAACCGTTCTGTTCTTGGTATATCTACAGAATATCTGACAACAATATACTGGGATCACAGGATATTAGTCCCCAGAGAAACACAAAGAGACACAAATGCTCCTCATTGTTTATTCAGTCCACAATATTTCCTATGAAATTAATTTACAATGTGAGCATCATTGGTATAACAGAGAGGAAGCATCTCACACCACAGTCCTACTAAAACCAGCTCCGCCCCCTTTTCTGTTTTAATATGAGCACAGCCTCTAAGCCCTGGAGAGGTGAGGGCAGCTCACTGCAGCTCATCTGCAACACAAACCATGTTCCCTGCATCTCTGCTGAAGGTCCTGCCAGCTGCATCCTGTGAGTTTCTGTTTCTGTCCAACTGTCCAAAACCAGAGGAACGCCCCACCCAAAAATACATCATAATAACAGTAATTATTATTCTGGCTTCTGACTACTGCCGCACAGCCTTGCAATTTTTATATTTTCGGTTGAAATGTCATTTTTTTCTGTCTCAAAGTGCCCAATTCAAAATTTTGCTAGATTTCCAACAATTTTTGTAAGAAACATTAATTTTTCAGCAATCAAATAATTGGAAGAATACATTTTATTTTGTGTGGTATTAAGTAACATTCTCACACATCCGCTGGATTTTTTTGAGATTTGAACAGCATCTGGAAAGTTATAACATTTTAATGACGGGAAAATTGTCTCGGGTTCAGGGGGGTTAGGACCCAGGTGCAGAGTGAAAAAACGCACAAAACTCAAAAGGAGAGATACAAATAAGGACTTCACTACAAAACAGAGAACAAACAAAACCACGAGGGGCAATTCCAAAAGAAAAACTCAAATTCTTAAAACAGAAAAAAGACCAAACAAGGGAACTCAAAACTCCTCAAAAGAAAATACTAAAGACACAAGGAACAAACAGCTAGGGCAGAATACAGGCAGGTGGAACACAGGCAGGAAACATACACACGAAACGGAAGCAGGGTGCATGCGGGCAGGTACATATAGTCCGACACAAACACAAGGAACCAGCACCCGAGTCAAGCGGACAAAGAACTTAAATAGACTGAAAACCAACGAGACACAGGAGGGCACAATTAACAATCAAACCAGGACAGGGTGGGAACCACAAGACACAATCAGAAACAATAATAAAATAATTGAAAGCAATAATACAATTAACAGGGGAACAAGCAGGACACAAAACTGAAGTGCCGCCATCTGGCGGCCCAACAAGGAAAAACAGAAACAGAAACACACAACCATGACAAAAATAGCTATCAAAACTTGATTTAGATGTGTTGCATTAGAATGTTAAATGCATATATTTTACAATATTGCCAATTTTTTCACAGGAAAGGAAAATGTTCTGTAATGAAACATTCAATAAGTAATATTTGTGGAACACTCAGACCAACTAAGTGTTTATATACATACTGTACACTTTATGTAAATAGGAATTCCCATGAGAGGCGGTTATGTAAATTTCATGAGCCCCATGTTCTTTAAAATACAGAAGTTACAGCACATATTCAGTGAGGAGCAGCACTGTTCACTTCTTGTCTTTTGTTGCTGTAAATGAAATGGAGGCCTTAGTATTCATCATAGCTTTGCTGTTTGCGTTTAAATGTAAGGACACAGCTGACTTCATTCCCTCTTTCCTCCTGTCTCACAACACTTGATTGAGTGGTGCTACAGCACTGGCTATAGAACTGTTGTAAAACTGTGTTTTTGTCCCCTTCTGCAGATGCTCATTGTGACATCACACTGACAGAGTCTGCTCCACAGATGAAGAAGCCTGGAGATTCCGTGAGGCTCTCCTGCAAAATTACTGGATTCTCACTCAGCAGCAACAGTGTGCACTGGGTTCGACAGGCTCAAAATAAAGGGCTGCAATGGGTCGGATACTACGATGGTTCTTCTGACGATCGTTTCAATGTTACAGAAGATTCATCCAACAGCATTGCTTACTTAGACATCACCGATCTCCAGTCCTCAGACACAGCTGTGTATTACTGTGCCCGAGAGACACAGTGAAAGAGTTTAAGGGCCAGCTGTACAGAAACCCTCCACAGATGATTTAGCAGGCAGTGTGTGACTGGCTGTGCTGTGTGGCCTAAAGACATTTTCTGTTATTGTTTTTCTCCTGGATTTCCACCATAAGGCTTCATCACACATTTTTAAACAAAGTTGAAATTAATTTAAGAAAATAAAAAATACATTTAATCCAACTTAATTATATGTGTTCAATTATTCCTCTATATTAAGCTCGCAGTGGATTCAAAGTGAACAATAGCTTGAGTAACAAGCGAAAGTTTGTAAAACACAAAAACTGCAGACTTTGGCATGATTACACAATGGGGATATAGACGCAGGAGCATGTTTTCTTTATAATATTTTATGGGATATATGATTTACAAAACAAGCTCCTGAATCAAAACCCTTGAACATAATGCATATACACTTCAACATTATGGCAATAAACAACACAAACTTTTAATTTGTCCTTTATTATTTTCATTTTATAAATGGTAATAACATAATCCTTCATTCCACTGAGATTTCTTAAACACATAATCATCCTAATTTGCATAAGCTGGGTTGAAATGTTGGTGCACAGACATGCATATTTAACTAGACAGGCAAGCACACCTTCAGCTAACCTAATCTTGTGACGCCCCAGAAGTAAGCCAGTACTGCACATGTTGAGTGCAAAACACTGGCGCTCCCATTGAAGTGAATGAGGAATGTCAGACTTTTGAAGGCAAAATAAAACTTTCCAGATGATATTTTGAAACTCCATTAATGATCATTACATTTCATATGTAAAGCAGATTTTTTTCAAAAAGCCAATATGTAATAAAACATTTTTCTGGATTTACCAACCATTGTTTTCAAACATAATGAAATGTATGATCACAAGAGTTTGACTGAAGAGATTACCTTTGGTTGTTAAATCACCTTAGTTTTCTACGTTGAATTAAATTCGGCAAGTGAATTGCCATTACTTCCTAGGCTTCACTGCTTGAACCCTCCTAGACTCCAACCCTCACCCGTTCCTATGTACACTCTATGCATTGGTGGAAGCAGTTTGCTTTTTAACATTCTCCTCCAGAAGGGGGCAGCAGCACTGGTCATCCTATCCATTATCTATACCCTCTTATCCTGAGCAGGGTCACGGGGGTGCTGGCTGGTGCCTATCCCAGCATGCAATGGGCAAGAGGCAGGAATACACCCAGGACAGGCTGCCAATCTATCGCAGGGCACACACACACACACCATTCACTCACACACTCATACTTATGGGCAATTTAGAGTCTCCAATCGGCCTACGTGCATATCTTTGGACTGTGGGAGGAAACCGGAGTACCTGGAGGAAACCCACATGGACACAGGGAGAACATGCAAACTCCACACAGAAAGGCCTAAGCCGAGATTCGAACCCATAACCTTCTTGCTGTAAGGCGACGGTGCTACCCACTGCACCACCGTGCCATCCAGCACTGCTCATAATATGAAAATATTGGTTAAATAACAATAGTGTTACAAATACAGGGTCCAGCATTTAACAGTGGATATCAAGCTGCTTTCTGTAGTGTGGCCAGATGCTGTCTCTCTGGGTGGGACACTCTCATTAGGCTCGGTCCACACCTCTTACCTCACCTGTGCGTGACGGTCGCGGAACCCCTTGCTTTTCATTTCGGCGCCCATGTTAGCAGGTTAGAGCAGCCACACAGCCTGCGTGAGACGCGCGTCTGAGGCGCGGCTCGAGCCTCGCTGCTGCGACGCGTCATCTGGAGTTTTGGCGTGGAGCCTATTTTTCTTCCGTGAGGTGCGCGGTTCTCAGCTAAAATAGAAAAAAGTGAAAGAGCTGTTGATAGTCATATTGATAGAATATCAGCAACATTACATAACTGACACCTTTCACTATAGTTTCAATGTCTAGGCTATCTGAATATGTCACAGACATGAAAAAATGTGAAGAGGGATTGCTGTATATTTTTTAAATATAACTGAGCACACGCTTCTTAACCCTTTTCTGTCTAAACTAAATATAAATTAAATTTATAATGAAATGAAATCAAACATTCTATTATTGATGGCCGTAATCAAAGGCAAACTCAATGTAGAAAGATAGGGCTGGCAGTAGCAGCGCCGCAGCAGCAATGCTGGACACACACATGTATGTGAGCCGCTGCAGTTCGGCGAGGTAGCCGTCACACACAGGGGAGGTAAGCGGTGTGAACCAGGCGTTAGACTGACTGGTGATGTACTGAGTACTGGGGGGCTCCTGACTCCACTCTCCCATCCTAACCTGCCAGGAAACTCCCTGCATTCACTATGAATAATACTGCAACAATCAGCCATGGAAGAGAGACACACGGCTGTAATGATGAATAATACTTATAACTGCTATATGATCTGCACCCCATCTACAGCTCTGACTGCTCTATTTAAACAGTGTGTGATCTGCCCACCCAGTGAGGAGGAGTTCATGCAAACTCTGAGCTCTTCCTTCTACATTTACCTCTCTGCACTGAGGGAGGAGGAACTGTTGTTGGAGACTGACTGAAGGGCTAGCATATCAACTGTAGAAGTCTTTCACCATGAGTATTATAACCAGTCTGTTTCTGATTACCGTAATCTTTACCAGTAGGTTTAAATTTCTTATTCTTTTAGTTCTTACTTAAATGTTGATTTGTGAGGTTGTCAATAGTGAGTTCTAAGTCTTTCTTAATTTCACAGGTGTTAAAAGTCAGACACTGACTGAGTCTGAACCAGCAGTTAAAAAGCCTGGAGAATCCCACACACTGACCTGTACAGCCTCTGGGTTCACATTCAGCAGCTACTGGATGCACTGGATCAGACAGGCTCCTGGGAAGGGGCTGGAGTGGGTGGCCAGCATCAGTAGTGGTGGTGGCAGCAGCACATATTATGCCACGTCTGTTAAAGGAAGATTCACCATCTCCAGAGACAACAGCAAGAACCAGCTGTATTTACAGATGAACAGGCTGACAGCTGAAGACGCTGCAGTGTATTACTGTGCCAGAGACACACAGTGAGAGAGAGTGAGGGGAGAGCTGCACAAAAACCTCTTTCCCTTTATCACACAGAGCTACAGCACAGAGCCCTGGAATGAACTCAGCTGTATGAAGTGAAACTCTGGGTTCCTGTTTTAAATATCTCTGAAGTGTTCCGTTCTTTAGGTCCTTTTTTTTTTTTAAAGAAAAAAATGAATTTTCTCAGTGTCATTTCAAGGACCTTTACAAGGACATTTAAAACTTTTCATAAATCTTGCATGAATATGTTATGTACATACACTAATATTACCCCAATGTGAAATAAAGGGACACCTTTTTCACATGGATGCAGCTTTATTCTGATTTCTCACATCATATTCTGAATTCCCATAATGAAATTGCCCAGCGGAATAAATGTGTTGCTTCATTACATCCTCCCATGTTGGAAAACAAGTGATTCAAAGTGATTTATTTCATGGAGTTTAGACCCAAACCAGCTCATGCAAGCACACTGCAGTCCTTTCACTGAACACAAAATGTCCATCTCACAAATATTACTAAAGGATTGACCATGCATAGTATAAATGGCAAATAAGCATTTTTCATAAAATCATGTAAAAAAATCTGAATGCACCAAATATATTTGTAAAATACATCAAATGCATTCCTTCATTTTCTAGAATTCAACCCACAGATCGCTTAAGTTCTGACATTGTGGTTTAAAATTTAAACAAATTATGCTTTTTACTGTTTATTCATTTTTTCTCATGTCTGTTAATGCACAGGTTTTTCTTTTTAACTGACAAACCTTGTAGACTGGTTTCACAGTACAATCATCAATTGCCACATCCATTCAGTCTCATTGCTGTAAATCCTAATGTGAATGAAACAGGCAAAGCAGACTGTGAATTGTTGGGTAGGGTTACAGAAATGAAAGTGTTTTGTATTGAAAATAAGAACCACAGTATTTATCTGCAGCTCCTGTGAGTTTCCTGTCCTGTTGCTTCTACACTGTTGTGAATGTGATCAGCAGTGCCCCTCATTCTGCCCTCCCCTAGAGGAGGGCCCAATGTAAACCTCCCACTGATATAAATGGAGCCAGTGTCAGTGTGAGAACCAGAGCAGCAGTCAGTGGGACTCAGTCTGTGCTTTAACTCAGTGCTCCTCCTTCTCCTCCTGCGGTCATGAAGCTCCTACCAGCCCTGCTGCTGCTCACAGCACTCACTCTCTCAGGTCTCTCTCTTATTCTCTCTCTCCTCTCTTTCTTTCTCTGTGCTTCTTCTGTGTATCACATCTGAAATCTGACTGTTCTTTTAATTACAGGTGTTCAGGGTGAGATTGTCCTGATAGAATCTGAAGCAGTGCTAAAGAGACCAGGAGACTCTCACAAACTGACCTGTACAGCCTCTGGGTTCACATTCAACAGCACCTGGATGTCCTGGATCAAACAGGCTCCTGGGAAGGGGCTGGAGTGGGTGGCCAGCATCAATGAAGGTGGCGGCACATATTATCCCAACTCTGTTGAGGGAAGATTCACTATCTCCAAAGACAACAGCAAGAACCAGCTGTATTTACAGATGAACAGGCTGACAGCTGAAGACACTGCTGTGTATTACTGTGCCAGAAACCCACAGTGAGAGAGAGTGAGGGGAGAGCTGCACAAAAACCTCTTACCCTTTATCACACAGCGCTGCAGCACAGAGCCCTGGGATGAACACCGTTGTATGAAGTCAAACTCAGTGTTTCTGTTTTAAACATCTGACTGCTGATAATTCTAAACCATCAACCCTCTTTAAGTCACCTGCAAACCAGCACACTGTAAACCTTTTCTGTCTCTACAATATTGGATACAGATTCCGATCAAAATGAGAAGTCCAAGTAAATTTAAATTCAAAAACATGTTTACATTTACAAAAACCTCATAAGGATATTTTTAAATTCACACAAATCGTGCATAAATTACACGAGAGACGTTCCTCAAAAGGTCCAATTTGCCATATCGATGTTTGACACATTATATTTACATTTACTCCAAAAGAAAAACAGCAACACTGCCATTAAATTTGTCTAAACTGCATTAGCATGATGAATATACTTCAGCCCTCAGTCTCCTCATCTTGTATGCTGAACTCTCTCTAAAACCTTGATAGTGCAAAGACTGTGACTGATGTCATACCACTACTTGTGCAGTTAGTTTGTAACTGTAAATACACATATTGTGTTGCTTTGTAATTTCTATTAGATACCCACTCAGCTGCAGAAAATGTAAGAAGCGCTGTAATACTTTTTAGGTAAAGCATAGAGACATCTAAAGTTATTCATGAGGTAAAAGAAGACCACTAGGTATCACATCTACATTCATAAATGAGCACATTATCACTGTACGCTAAAAGAGGTCCAGATACAAACACGCCTGTTCTAGGTGTATCTGTAATCAATGATGAGCTCAGACATGATGAGATATACTGACATCACCTGCTTTTTCACAGCTGTCAATTGCACTAGTGTTTTATCTGTATGTACATTATGAGGATAATACAGTAAAATCCAAGAAGTAAATGAGTGCTCTAATCAGCTTTAGAGCATATTTTTTGCAATCTTTATAGAATGTCTCACATTGCAAAAATATTCAAATCATAACTACAGGAGCATTAATTCTGAACTTAACCTATAAGAATTGTAACAGTGTCCACTGTCCATAGTAATGCTGGTGTGAACTGCCTGCTGTGTTTTATTCTCCTCCAGGAGGGGGCAGCAGTGCTCCTCATAATGGAAATTCTGACCATCTGAATTTGTTTTTCTCTTTCCTCCAACCCCCTGAGATTTAAACAAATTCAGTGCATAGTATTTCCTATAAAAGTCACTGAGAATTACCCTCCCAACTGAGGAGAATCACCTTCATGACAGCGAAGGAGACCTGTGCCTGACAATGGAAACAATTGTAGCATTAGCAGTGTTGCTGGGAACGTTATCTTGTAAGTGAGCATGCTGTATTCATATTTTTATTTTAAATTAAAAATATTTTGAGGTGTTTTCCAAAATGTGACTTTTGAATAAGATTAAATTAGCTTTTTTGTTCATGTTTGCTGCTTGTTTCAACAACTATACTACCTATTGGTATATCTGACTATTGTTTTTATTTCTGTCTCCACAGATGGTCGCTGTGTTGAACTCACTCAGCCAGGCTCTATGGTAATAAAACCAGGAGAGACTTTATCTGTCTCTTGTAAAGTGTCATATTCACTGGGCAGCTATAATACGGACTGGATCCGACAGCCTGCAGGGAAAGCTCTGGAGTGGATTGGATATATAGGGACGGGTGGCGGTACTGGTTATAAAGATTCACTAAAGAACAAGTTCACCATCACCAGAGACACCTCCAGTAACACAGTGACTTTACAAGCAAGCAGCCTGCAGACTGGAGACACAGCTGTGTATTACTGTGCCCGATACACACAGTGCAGCAAAGCAACACTAGAGCTGTACAAAAACACATCACACTGAGTGTCACCACTGAACACACACACACTCTACCTGCATGTAGTGCTCACTGGCCTCATATCCACCATTATATAATTATAGAATTGTAAGATAAATAAATTAGTTTTTTATGTTCAAAATATCCTTTTTTCACAATAATTAAAAGAGAGACATAGATTGCAGAATGCTGCTCACATGAGTCAAAGTTAAGGACAAATGTTTATTGAATCCCAGCCTGTCTGTGAACCAGCAGTTAAAACCCTGCAGATTCTGAATCTGTCAGTCACACAATAATGGTCCTGAACAAAGCTCCTGCTGGGGCTGGTCACCTGCTGTGCTGTCTCCACCCCCCCCCCCCCCCCCCCCCCCCCCCCCCCCCCGCCCCCCCACCCCCCCACCCCACCCCACCACCACCCCACCACCTCACCACCTCAATTAAGTTCACTCTCCTAGAAGCACATGAGGGATGCGACAGCATTACATTAAACACATGTATTGCATTCATGGGGTATTCCTGAGAAAAACAATTATTCAAAATACTGCAATATCATTTCAAAGATGTGAAATAATGTATCAATACAACATCTGAAACTTGATTTAGCTTCTTCAGAATGTTTACAGGAAATCTACAGCATATTCAGCTGCAATCATCATCATCATCGGCAGTCACTTGGTAAATGGAAATGGTAAATGGACTGCATTTATATAGCGCTTTTATCCAAAGTGCTTTACAATTGATGCCTCTCATTCGCCAGAGCAGTTAGGAGTTAGGTGTCTTGCTCAAGGACACTTCGACATGCCCAGGGCGGGGTTTGAACCGGCAACCCTCCGACTGCCAGACAACCGGTCTTACCTCCTGAGCTATGTCGCCCCGTGACACTTGAGGCGAGTATGACTGCCCTCTCCCTTGGGTCGTCTACTTGTGGGTCTTCAGATGGCTGTAGAGGCCGATCCGCGATCCACATACTTTGGTGCAGTGTGGGCAGGGGAGAGTGGTGGTGGTTGGTGGTGTTGAGCCTTTTTCTCTCTCTCCTTGTGGTGCTGTCGCTTTGCCTCTGCGGCACGGCGGAGTTCCATTTCATGGCGTGTAGCTCCTTCCTGCACGAATGTCTTCCAGGAGCGCCTGTCCAGTGCAATGTGCTCCCTGTTGCTTGTTGTGATTTGGAATTTCTTTAGACTGATTCTAATTCACCTCCAGGAGGGGGCATAATATTATAAAAAAGATTGGCACAAGACTTGTATTACAAATACAGGGTCAAGGATGTAACCCTGGATATCAGAATGCTTTCTACATGGTGTGGTCATGTGCTGTCACTCTCATTAGACTGACTGGTGATATACTGAGTACTGGGGAGCTCCTGACTCCACTCTCCCACCCACACCTGCCAGGAAACTCCCTGCATTCACTATGAATAATAATGCAACAATCAGCCATGGAAGAGAAACACACGGCTGTAATGATGAATAATACTTATAACTGCTATATTATCTGCACTCCATCTGCATCTCTAACTGCTCTATTTAAACAGAGTGTGATCAGCCCACCCAGTGAGGAGGAGTTCATGCAAACTCTGAACTCTTCCTTCTACATTTACCTCTCTGCACTGAGGGAGGAGGGACTGTTGTTGGAGACTGACTGAAGGGCTAGCATATCAACTGCAGAAGTCTTTCACCATGACTATTATAACCAGCCTGCTTCTGATTACAGTGTTCTTCACAAGTATGTTCAAATCTTTCATTCATTAACAATATTTACTAAAATTGTATTTGTCAGGTTGTGTGTTATGAAGTTCAAAGTCTTTATTAATTTCACAGGTGTTAAATGTCAGACTCTGACTGAGTCTGAACCAGCAGTTAAAAAGCCTGGAGAATCCCACACACTGACCTGTACAGCCTCTGGGTTCACATTCAGCAGCTACTATATGCACTGGATCAGACAGGCTCCTGGGAAGGGACTGGAGTGGGTTGCCTACATTGGCACATCTAGTTCACCCATCGACTATTCCAAATCAGTTGAGGGAAGATTCATTATATCCAGAGATGACTCCAACAGTAAGCTGTACCTGCAGATGAACAGGCTGACAGTTGAAGACACTGCTGTGTATTACTGTGCCAGAGACCCACAGTGAGAGAAGTCAAGCCTGAGCCCTGACAATAACTCTCTACATGAAACTGTTACCACAGCAGACTTCAGGGAATTCATGTTTTTATTGCCCCTACAGCAAAGTTCAGAGAGTCTGAATATTGAAAGTCAACTTGCTATTTTTGTCTCTGTAAGGGAGAGACATCATTTATTTTGATAGTTAATGTACATTTCATTTAATGTTTTGTTTTGAACTGAACATCTACTCTATGCACACTCTTCACTGGCTTAATGAAATAAACAGAACAGTGATAAACAGTTCAAGAAAGCACTGGAACAGTGTATGATGTTGTTACATGAGAGATGTTCCTCAACAGGTCCAATCTAACATTTCTATGTGCAACACACTATATTTGTATTTACTCCTAACTAATAACAGCCAAAGAGCTGTGATATTTGTTTAATCTGTAGTAGCTTAATGAATACTTCAGCCCTCAGTCTCCTCATCTTATGAGCTCAACTCTCTCTAAAACATTCACATACAAAGACTGTGACTGATTTCATAGCTTTAATGTCATTTCCTGTGTAATTTGTGACTGCAGTTTACATTAAATTGTATTAAGGTGTTGTGTTCCTTCTAAAGGTGCAATTAATATTAATTCAGTTATGCATAATAAAACTGTGATCCATTTTAATTATACCTTATTGGTAAATTTTAGAGACATGTAAAGTTACTTATTATCGTTGAGGTAAAAGAGTACAGTAAAAGTGCAGATTTTATATAGAGTACAGTTTAGTACCATTTCTCTTCATGTAAATTAGCACATTGCTTAGTCCATCCCATTAACATTATAAATTAGTTTACACAAACAGCAGTTCCGAATACAATGCTACCTGTTCTTGTCATACCTGTAATTCATTAATAAAAAACACTATATGAACAGATATATTGAGATATACTCCTCGTTTTTCATTTGAGCACAAACATATACAAAGATCTGCTGTCATTTGTTTTCCTTGTGGTTACCTTTTGTCACCCAGAAAATAAGATAAGACAGCACTCCTGTGTGTTCTTATCAATCGAAGTTGAATGTTTTACATTGTGCAACTATTCAATCATTATGTATTGAATATTAATTTGAAATGAACCCATAAGCATTGTTACTGATCTTAAAATCCAGAGCAATGCTGGTGGAAGCAGTGTGCTGTTTTAAATTAGCCTCCAGGAGGGGGCAGCAGTGCTCTTCATGAAGGATACCCTGACCCTTTGAATTTATTGTTTTTCTCCTTCCTCCAATCCCCAGAGATTTAAACTAATTCAGTGCACAGTATTTCCTATAAAAGCAACTGAGACTTCTCCTTCCAGCACAAGAGCATCACCTGTTAGACAAAGAGGGAGATCTGTGTGTGACAATGGGAGTTCTTATAGCATTAGCAGTGTTGCTGGGAACTTTATCTTGTAAGTGAACATGCCATATTCATATTTTTATTTAAAAATTAAAAATATTCTGCAGTGTTTTCCAAAGTTTTTCTTTTGAATGACATTAAATTAGCTGTTCTGTTAGTGCTTCTTGCTTGTTTCAATGATTATATTACTTACAGATGTACTTACTAGTCCAATTATGTATTTTTTTTCTGTCTCCACAGATGGTCACTGTGTTGAACTCACACAGCCAGGATCCATGGTTTTAACACCAGGGCAGTCTCTGACCATCTCCTGTAAAGTCTCTGGGTATTCCCTGACTGATAGCAGCTACTGTACGTCCTGGATCAGACAGCCTGCAGGGAAAGCTCTGGAGTGGGTTGGACATATATGCTCTAGTGGGGGCACTACTTTTAAAGATTCACTAAAGAACAAGTTCACCATCACCAGAGACACCTCCAGCAGCACAGTGACTTTGCAGGGGAGCAGCCTGCAGACTGGAGACACAGCAGTGTATTACTGTGCGCGAGAGTCACAGTGAGAGAAAGTCATGTGGGAGTGATACAAAAACTGCTCACACAGTCAGAAACATAAACAGTATTTCTTACATATAAATTCCCTGTAGTCAAAAGTATTACTGTACTGGACACTGTACTGAATCAGATTCAGCTGTTTGGATAGGGTTTCAAATTGACATCCTGAATCACTGTTTCCATTAAATATTCCATGACACCCATCACCACAAGAGTTGGTGGAGGGGGGGGGGGGGGGGGGGGGGGGGCAGGGAGGCTCATCAGAATATACCTGGTGATCAGTATATTATTTGAGCTGCTCTTACACGCTCAGATTACATTCCTCTGGTTTAAATGGTTCTCTGCAAGCAGCATATTTCAGTTTTTACATTTCCTTCAAAGTATCTGCTGACAAATAACTCATTTTAGACTGAAAATCATGGAACATGGCTCTTTAAATAATATCATTTCCCTCGAAGGGAGCAAAGAAGGGTGCCTCAGTGCAAAAAGTATAAAACTGGGCTTACTTCAATGCAGTTCATGGCACTCTCGTTGCAGGAAGGAATGAGTTTTAATGAAGCCTTTATTCAATTGGCATGAGGAATTTTCAAAAACCAATCTAACGCCACGCGTTTTGGCCAGTTGAAGACACTGCTGTGTATTACTGTGCCAGAAGAGACCCATAGTGAGAGAGAGTGAGCGGAGAGCTGCACAAAAACCTCTTCAGCATTGGTTAAACAAAAGCTTTCTTTCATTAACAGTTTAAGTTATGATGTCATTAATAAACATGCAGTCATGATATGAACCCACAGTGATGTTCTTTATGATTCATAAAGAGCTTATTTGCTTATGCACAATATAAACTGTGACCTGTATTGTTATGGGTTTATGCATTTGTTATTGGTGTGGGTGCCTTCAGGAGAAGCGCAGTCTCTAGTGGAAGAAAAGAGGACCTGCCAATCAAATATAAATCATTATATATTCAATGAGAAAACTCAAATATAAACAGATTTACTGAGGCCTGTTTTCTTTTTAAATTAAAACCCTACCTACACAAAAATGTGCTCTTTTTTCCATTTGGCTTTACTGTTACTTTTTAAACCAGGATAATTTACCCCAAATAGGAAAAATAAGCAAGCACTCATGTTAACTTCCATTTATATCTTGAGATATAACTGGAATGTATTCAAGTGTGCGTACAACTATGTGGTAACTGTGAGCCTTATTTCTGAAACAATATAATGCATCTAAAAGTACTGTTATCGACCAGCAGGGGACAGCAGATCTTCTCATAATGGATATTCTGACCCTCTGAATTTATCTTGTTTTTCTTCTTCATCCAACCACCAGTGATTTAAACAAATTCAGTCCGCAATATATCCTATAAAAGCCACTGAGAATTCTCCTCCCAACACTTGAGCATCACCTGTAAGACAGAGAGGGAGATCTGTGTGTCACAATGAGAGTTATTGTAGCATTAGCTGTGTTGCTGGGAGCCTTATCATGTAAGTGAGAATGCTATATTCCGATTTGAATTGCAATTAAGATTTTTCTGTGATATCTTCCAAAGATTTAGTTTTAGATAAAACAAAATGAGTAGTCTATTAGTTTTTGCAGTTTGTTTACATAGTTATTTTGCTTAGTGATGTACTCACAAATACCTTTTATTTCTGTCTACACAGATGGTCGCTGTGTTGAACTCACTCAGCCAGGCTCTATGGTTATAAAACCAGGAGAAACTTTGTCTGTGCCCTGTAAAGTCTCATATTCAGTTAGCGGTGATTACACAGCCTGGATCCGACAGCCTGCAGGGAAAGCACTGGAGTGGATTGGATATATAACATCGGGTGGTGGCACTGCTTATAAAGATTCACTAAAGAACAAATTCACCATCACCAGAGACACCTCCAGTAATACAGTGTTTTTACATGGGAGCAGCCTGCAGGCTGGAGACACAGCTGTGTATTACTGTGCCCGATACACACAGTGCAGTACAGCCACAGCAGACCTGTACAAAAACCCACCCTGATTAGTGTAGTGGCAAGACACAAACATTTAAGAGCTCTGTGAAGTTTGCACCCTGCATGATCAGAATGTGAATTAAAATATTTTCCTCCATTTGTGCTGCAGTGTGCCGATAAAATGTAAATCCCATAATGGTTTAGGACCTGTGTTTGTAACTCAAAAGATGTAGTTTAAATTCCCAGCTGGAGAGGTTTCTTTTAGGAAACCGTGAATGAATAAGTCATAAATCAATTTGGAACATCCAAAAGGTGATTTTTTTTTTGCTTTAGGAAAGCCTTGTGTTATTACACACAAAATACAACATTTTAGAGATATTTCGTTTGTTATTGTCACTGGTGTAAAGAAAATCTGTTCCTCAGTACAATTTATGTACATACAAATGAGCAAATCATCACTGTACTCAAATAAAAGGTCCAGATACAAACCTTACTGTTCTTGGTATATCTACAGAATATCTGACAACAATATACTGGGATCACAGGATATTAGTCCCCAGGGAAACACAAAGATGCACAAAACGCTCCTCATTGTGGATTCAGTCCCCAGAGAATTTTCTATAAAATTCATTTACAACGTGAGCTTCACCTTGAATACAGAGAGGGACCATCTTACACCACAGACCTACTAAAAAACAAACGCTGCCCTCCTTTTCTGTTTAAATATGAGCACAGCCTCTAAGCCCTGGAGAGGTGAGAAGAGCAGCTCACTGCAGCTCATATGCAACACAAACCATGTTCCCTGCGTCTCTGCAGAAGGTCCTGGCAGCTGCATCCTGTGAGTTTCTGTTTCTGTCCAACTGCTTAAAACCAGAGGAACACCCCACCCAAAAATAAATTAGAAGAATCATTCTGGCTTTGGCCTCTGCCTACTGCCACACAGTCTTAGGGTTTTTTTTATTGAAATGTTGTGAAATTCATAATTTTTCTTTCTTAAAGTGTCTATTCACTGGTTTCGCTCAGTCAGTCTGAATCAGAAGTGAGGGCAACAGAGGGTTGTCTAAAGTTCACTACCACTGTATCTTCAATATCAGTAATTACATTGTATATTTTAATGCATCATTAAAAACATGTTTTGCATTCATGAGATAGTCCTGAGACAAACAATTACTCAAAATACTATAATATCATTTCAAAGATGTGAAATTATATATCAAAACAACATCTGAAACTTGATTTAGCTTCTTCACAATGCTTAAGAATTTTAAAGGAAATCTACTGCAAATCCAGGTGAAATAGTGGCAGAAGCAGCCTACTGTTTCTAATTCTCCTCCAGGAGGGGGCACCATATTATCAAAATATTGGCACAAAATATGTATTATAAATACAGGGTCAAGAATTTAACACTGGATATCAGGATGCTTTCTATATTGTGTGATCGTATGATGTCTGTCTTGGACACTCGCATTAGATTGACTTGTGATGAACTGAGTACTGGGGAGCTCCTGAATCCACTCTCCCGCCCTCACCTGCCAGGAAACTCCCTGCATTCACTATGAATAATAATGCAACAATCAGCCATGGAAGAGAGACACATGGCTGTAATGATGAATAATACTTATAACTGCTATATGATCTGCACCCCATCTACAGCTCTGACTGCTCTATTTAAACAGTGTGATCTGCCCACCCAGTGAGGAGGAGTTCATGCAAACTCTGAGCTCTTTCTTCTACATTTACCTCTCTGCACTGAGGGAGGAGGAACTGTTGTTGGAGACTGACTGAAGGGCTAGCATATCAACTGTAGAAGTCTTTCACCATGAGTATTATAACCAGCCTGTTTCTGATTACAGTAATCTTTACCAGTAGGTTTAAATTTCTTATTCTTTTAGTTCTTACTTAAATGTTGATTTGTGAGGTTGTCAATAGTGAGTTCTAAGTCTTTCTTAATTTCACAGGTGTTAAAAGTCAGACACTGACTGAGTCTGAACCAGCAGTTAAAAAGCCTGGAGAATCCCACAAACTGACCTGTACAGCCTCTGGGTTCAGCAGCTACTGGATGGCCTGGATCAGACAGGCTCCTGGGAAGGGACTGGAGTGGGTGGCCAGCATCAATTATGGTGGTGACAGCATATATTATGCCACGTCTGTTAAAGGAAGATTCACCATCTCCAGAGACAACAGCAAGAACCAGCTGTATTTACAGATGAACGGCCTGACAGCTGAAGACACCGCTGTGTATTACTGTGCCAGAGACCCACAGTGAGAGAGAGTGAGGGGAGAGCCGCACAAAAACCTCTTTCCCTTTACCACACAGAGCTACAGCACAGAGCCCATGGGGATATATATGTTAAATGTTTGTATGTATGTATGTATGTATGTATGTATGTATGTGTGTGCATATGCATGCATGTATGTATGTATGTATGTACAGTTGCTACTTTAATTTATACATTCATTGTTTATTAAAAGTTGTAAATAAACAAGAACAGTACATTTTGAGAAATTAACTTGATAACCAAGTATAAACATATCCTTTCTGGAGTGTAAGTGTTTTTGAGGGTGAAGTTTTTGGTTTCATCCCCTCTGTCTCATTATGGGCCCAAGTGATGCTGTGGTGAACACCTAAATGAAACACAACATATATGCAGTGTTATCAGTGAAAAAAGGAAAACACAGGCACACTGTTAGGACTCATGCAATGCTCATAAAAATGATATATACAGTACTTCACAATGAAAAATTGATCAAAGTAAGTACTGTTTCAATATTCCAGAATGAGTAAAAATGTACTTTACATTTACTGTTTCATTAATACTACTATCAATGGACAGGTAATACATGTATTATGTGCCTCCTGAAGGTAGTGTATTTGCTTTAAAATATATTTATCTACATAAACATAATTTGAAGTGTGACCCATGTTTTGTTATATTTCATGGGAACATTTTAGAGATATTAAAGTTGTTTATTGTCACTGAGGTTATGGAGGACCACTCAGTGTAATTGAGCACATTGTCACTGCACACTAACAAAAGGTCCAGATACAAACCCAGCTGTTCTTGGTATATCTACAGGATATCTATATGTGACAAATATACTGGGATCACCTAATACTTTCTCCAAAGGAATCACAATCACACAAGAAATATGCTATCATTTACGTTTGTTAACAGAATGAGTCACTTAAAATTAGATGACAGCTTTCGAGTATATTTTAAGGAAACTAGATGGAATGTATTACGTTGCACAGATATTCAAAGCGTAACTCCTTCATACAATACCTACATGTATGCATTCAATCAGAATATGGCAAAGCTACATCATCATCTGCCTATTTCAGTTTTTAAAAACTCCACTGATAAAATCAAATTTATATTGTCCCCATTTTCACTGTGGAGCTCATAACCTAGTATAAAGTATAAAAAACCATCCAACTGGCACCGATAACCTTACAAATACCAGAATCATAATGTTTTTGGAGTAAGATTAGAATACATTTGGAAGCATCTTGAGGAACTGCTTACCCATAGCTGGTTGTGTGGACAGTTGGTCAGCCATATTGCAATTTGGCACAAAGACATGAATGGGATAGAAGAATGACCAGTCTCTTTGTACACTTTGTATGAAGATAAAAACTAAAAGAGTTAACTGCCACACTGTGTATAACCCTTACTCATGTGAAATAATGAGATAACCCATAAGTCCTGCAAAGATACTGTAATTTTCCTAAATTATTAATATATCGTATACCGGTTAAAATGATCAGGAGGTGATGGACAAACAGGCAACCCTTTGTCAAAAGGGGGGGGGGGGGGGGGGGCAGAGAGAGCATGGTATGGACTGGGATGTAAATTAGCTAATTTTACAATTTGTAAATGGACAGGGGTGTAATTTGTCTTTAAACAGTAGGTATATAACAGAATTACACCTGCGATTCTGTACCCTGAGTGCTGAAAGAGAACACCAATCATCCATCCATCATTTACCTCCTCCATATTTCACTGGACCTGAAGACCAGGTGAGTAAAACTTTTTCACAATTTAAGTGTTCAGGTGTTAAAATAAATAAGTGCTAAAATAAGTGCTGCTGAATGTTTGCCATTTGAATTCTTCATTTTTATTGGCTGAAAGGGCATACTTAAGGGTTTAAAATTGTACCCTGTATCTGTATTGTCAAATAAAATCACCTACATGACACGAATAGTACTTACTGTGTTGGTTTCCTGACTGCTGGTGCAACCCCCAAGTAGTAATGTTTTTTTCTCTTAAGTAGCCAGAAAGCAATCGTCTGAAGCACTCTTTAACTTATAGCTGCTACTAGGACAATGGAATTTGTTTATAAGCCACAGATATAGAGGGGAAATAGCACTAACAATATGGACAAAAATGCTACAGTACATCCATCCATTGGTTAGAATTAAGGGAAAAGAATCATTCAGAGGATCGTGAGATTTTCTCCTGCTGTCTTTATAATTTACATTGAATATCTCAGAAATCCTGCAAGTACGGTACTATGACACTCACGAATCAGTGCACTTTCTGTTAAATTTTTTTTTGTGAAATTAAATTGAAAAAAATTCAAATTGTTTTTACAAGATGAAAGCAATCCAATTATGTTCAGTACAACAAATTCTGAACAAATGCAATACGTAATTTAATCAAATAATTTTCTACACGGACTTGCATCAGTGATTTCAGGACTTTGAAGACCATGGAGAAAAGACTTGTTTTGTTCCTCTTCATCAGGTAGGTATCATAATACACATTGTAAGGTTTAAAAAGGACCAAGTTTAAAAGCTGCACATTAGCTCATTCTGCATGAATTCACTCCTAATGAACATTCCAAATTTACAGTTTATATGGCCGCTACAATAGGTGAGCCCCTTTTTGCTGATGTTTGATGTTTGTTTGATGTTCAAACTCTAAATTCCAATGGTAAAACTGATTGCAGTCTTCTTGAGTCCCACCACAGTGCTGAATGAACATGCTAGGGCTACTTTGCACAAATCTGGTGTTTCTCATCTTTTTTAAATTAGACAGGCTTAGTGCAAAAGTATCCACAATATGGACAGATGATTCAACAGGCAATAAAGGTTGATCTTAGTTTACCTTTAGTTTCAGAGTTTAGGCCAGCCTAGGCTTCCAATTGGTCAAAATTGCTGTGTACCCTTATTTTGTCAGTCAGATTTTTAGCATGATTAAAATTCTATATTTATTTGTTACTGAAATTGTTCATTCCTTCTAGAAGAACAAATAATTGTGAATATGAACTTAATTTTGGAGACATAGATTCATTCTTTTTTATTTGATTACTTCATAGAGACCAAAGAAATGTACTTATTGCCGTTTTACAGAGAAAAGATAACGAGCTGCTCAAATGTTTGAGCTACAGGCCATTGTCTTTTATCTGCAGGGATGTGAAGTTTTATGCAAACACACAGTTGTGGGTAAGATTATACACTTTTATCATACCAGTTTTATGAAGGGGAGAGGGACATTGGATAATATTCATAGACTCGTGCATATTGTTAATTTGGCAGACACATTACCTGATGACTGCGCTGTGTTGTCCCTCGATGCTGAGAAGGCGGTTAGAATGGAACTGGATTTGGGCCCAACTTTATCTCAATGATAAAAGCCTTTTATGGTTGTCCCACAGCTGCATGTCTTTCTGGAAACTGGCCGTCTTTTCAGTTACTAAGGGGGACTAGACAGGGTTGTCTGGCCTCTCCTCTTTGCTCTGTCCTTGGATCCCTTGGCACCGGCCATTAAGGAAAGTGGCCCAATCTCTCCAGAACATTATATGCAAACGATTGCCTTAAAAAAAAAAAAAATTATATATATATATATATATACATATAGAAGTCAGCATAGTACCAGATCCCTGTGTAATACCAGGTCCCTGCCTTTGTCTGCTGTCTGCTCAGTGATGATTCAGTCGTGTCCTTAACTTTGAACCAATGTAGAGTTCTCTTCACTGGTTTCACAGCAGCAAAAAAAAAAGCCTTCGCGCTTTGGTTCGAGAGTGATCTTCCAATATATCCATATATATACATGATCATTATTTATTTCAAAAGAGGGAAAGGAAGGAATTTTTTTGTTAAGATAGTGTTTCAGAGTCTGTTATTGTGTTTAGTACTTTTAATTATGTGTTTACAGAAGTAATTTCAATTGGTATTATGGGGAACTTGGGTATTATTTAGGCTGAACTAGTACATGGAATCATTGTTACTTAAGAAAAAGTTTTGTTGCTTAATGGGATCAAATACACCTATCCTACTCCCCCTCATTTATACATGTAAAATACCTAGACCGACTTAAAAACTGTGTTCTTTCTTTGTTACTCGTCTCTTCTATATGATCTTCCTATAGAATTTTTCCTGTACAGCAGTGTTAATTGTGTTGCGCCAAAGAATTAGAGTGTGCATATGTGTTCTAATAAAGAATGTTGATCGTAAAAAAACAAACAAAAAAACAAAAACAAAAAGAGAACATAGCCCTCACACATAGCCCTCACACATAGCCTCCCATTGTTAATTATCAAGCCAAACGATAATGCTCTATAAAGCAATGTTTCCCAGGAAAATGAAACAGTACAGTAGAAAACAACAGTGATCTGTAGAACTGAAGCATGCACAATATGTTGGACTACACATCCACAACACTTGCCCAGGATACAGTACAGCAGCTCACTTTGTTTCACTCTCTGATTAATAATGGGTGATATTTGCTTTCCTTTTCAGAGTCTTCACACTTCAATGCTATGCACAGAATGAGCTTTCATTTAATGAGCTGGCAGAACTTTATCCAGAATGGAAGAATCCTGATTGGATGAGGCAAGCTAATGAGGACCTGCTGCTTTCGGAAGTCACTATCCCTGGTGCCCATGATGCAACAGCTTTACGCGGTGGAAGGTTTGCAGAATGTCAGGCGTGGAGTTTAGAAGACCAGCTTTCAGCAGGGCTGAGATACTTTGATCTCAGAGTAGATGGCTCACTGCAACTGGTTCATGGACCTATAAAAATGAATATGAAGTTGGCTGAGGTGCTTGGCACCATAGTAAAATTTCTGAAGGAGCACAATAAAGAAACTGTTTTACTTAGAGTGAAGCCAGAAAATAAAAAGGTTACTGTATTTGACAAGACTATGGAATTATTAAATCAAAACAGCATAAAGCCATTTGTATACATGTTAGATGGAAGCAGTGACAACAATCCAAAACTTAAAACTGTCCGAGGAAAGATTGTTTTGCTAAAGCTTCCAGGTAAATTTAATTTTGGGATATCCTATTTTTCTACACATAAAAAAAATGAACATGTCGTCAGAAATATTAATAAGAAGCTGGCAATAATAGTTGAACATTTGACTACTGCCACTGAAAAATGCAAAGAGACTGTAACTTTGACGTACACCAGCGGGACAGGCCTAAGCTTTCTAACTGCAATACCTGCTCTAATCTATAAACGTACTCCAAAAAATGTGGCCAAGCAGATCAACCCTGAGATAGTGATGGATTTAAAGAATTATTTTAGAGACAACTGCCTTGGCATAATCGCTATGGACTTTCCTGGACCCGAACTGATTGCTACAATCATACAATATAACTTCCTTGATGAGAATAATAATAATAATAATAATAATAATAATAATGATAATAATAATAACAACAACAACAACAACAATAAGAATAATAATAATAATAAAAAACTCAAACAGTAATGATGGAATTCCTGTGACCATGTTCATATAGCAACAACATACTATTTGCACCAGTCATCTTCTACACAGTTCAGCCATTTTAATACCTGGTTCAAACAGTCACTCTGGCAGAGCAAACATAAGAAATCCTGAGTAATACTGTGCTGACATCAATTTTGAAATAATAAAATCCCAAAAGGCTGGATAGACCCACTCTGAATGATTTCCTTTATATTTTTTGTTTAGAGGCAATGGTGTATGGGAGTTGTTGCATATGTATTGTTATAACAAGAAATTAATAAAATGAGTCCACAAAAATAATGCGCACCTAACATGCATGTCTTTGAGTGTGGGAGGAAACCGGAGTACCTGGAGTAAACCCACGTGAACACGAGGAGAACATGCAAACTCCACACAGAGACGAACCTCCTTTTTGTGAGGCAACAGTGCTAACCACTAACAGCTAACAGTACTTCAACTCTCAGTCTCCTCATCTTGTGAGCTGAATTCTCTCTGATCTAAATTCCAGAGTGATGCTGGTGGAAGCGGTCTGCAGTTTTTTTCATTCAGCTCCAGGAGGGGGCAGCAGTGCTCCTCATAATGGACATTCTGACTTTCTGAATTTCTTTTGTTTTTCTCCTTCCTCCAACCCCCAGAGATTTAAACAAATTCAGTTGACAGTGTTTACCATAAAAGCCACTGAGAATTCTCCTCCCAACACAGGAGCATCACCTGTTAGACAGAGAGGAAGATCTGTGTGTGACAATGGGAGCTTTTATAGCATTAGCAGTGTTGCTGGGGTCTTTATCTTGTAAGTGAACATGCCATATTCATATTTTTAATTTAAATAAAAATTATTATGTAACATTTTAAAAATGTTTTAATTTTAAATAATGTAAAAAAAGGTCATTTTTTTGTGTGTTTCCATAATTTTATTGCTTTTAGATGTGTGCAGCAATACCTTTTCTATTTATGTCTCCACAGATGGTCACTGTGTTGAACTCACACAGCCAGGCCCTATGGCTGTAAAACCAGGGCAGCCTTTATCTATCTCCTGTAAAGTCTCTGGGTATTCCCTGACTGATAGCAGCTATGCTACACACTGGATCAGACAGCCTGCAGGGAAAGCTCTGGAGTGGGTGGGAGGCATATGGTCGGATGGAAGCACTGAAGCACAAGATTCACTAAAGAACAAGTTCACCATCACCAGAGACACCTCCAGCAGCACAGTGACTTTGCAGGGGAGCAGCCTGCAGACTGGAGACACTGCTGTGTATTACTGTGCCCGACAGTCACAGTGAGAGAAAGTCATGTGGGAGTGATACAAAAACTGCTTCAGACTTCAATTCACACAGTCAGCAACAGAAACAGTATTTCTTATATATGAATTCCCTGTATCCAGAAGTTTTAACCTAATATCAACAATTGAAATAAGCAAATTTATATTCCTAAGAATATATTTTTTTCACAACAAATATCAATGACGTTTTTATAAAGAATACCTGAATGTAGAGTAAGCTGAAAATATGTCAGAAACTGAACATGAAGAAGGAGAAGTAAAACACCATGGGAAAACATTTCAAAAGGGTCAAAACTGGAGAATAAATTACTCCAGGTGAAAATCGCATTTGAGCAGGCATTTAGATGCACATTCATGGGTTATTGGTTGTAGCTGAATATGGTTTACATATCGAATAACATTGCAACAGTTTCCTATGGTAAAATACACTTGGAGATGATTCTGTTGAATGTGCTTAGTTCTGGGAAATATAAATTGGAATTATTGTTATTGGGTCTTCTCTCTGCACCAATCACAAAAATCTAAACCTGAGCACAATCACAGGGACACTGTACTGAAGAAGATTCAGCTGTTCGGATAGGATTTTAAATTGACATCCTGACTCACTGCTGTCATTAAATATTCCATGACACCCATCACCATAAGAGTTGTTGGGGGGGGCAGGGAGGCTGATCAGAATATACCTGGTGATCAGTATATTATTTGAGCTGCTCTTACACGCTCAGATTACTTTCCTCTGGTTTAAATGGTTCTCTGCGAGCAGCATATTTCAGTTTTTACATTTCCTTTAAAGTATCTGCTGACAAATAACTCATTTTAGACTGAAAATCAGTTCTTCTGTTCATCTAAAAAAATATAGTTTCTATGGGACTGAATACCTTCTTTAGGCAGTATATATCTGGATATCAGGATATTATATGAGCCACTCTTACACACTGAGACAACATTCATTTGTTTAAGGTGTCCTCTGAACAGCACTACAGTAAAGATCACACTGCTGCAGACAAGATGCTTTGGAGCAGCAGGAATGGAGCAGAGCTGCATGGCTACTGAACATGGAACATGGCTCTTTAAATAATGCCATTTCCCTCTTGACTGTAATGCATATTATATGGGAAAACATGAACTACAACCTTACAATCTAGCAGTTGCTATATTGCATTTGCAGTCTACAGCTCTGACTGCTCTATTTAAACAGTGTGTGATCTGCCCACCCAGTGAGGAGGAGTTCATGCAAACTCTGAGCTCTTCCTTCTACATTTACCTCTCTGCACTGAGGGAGGAGGGACTGTGGTAGGAGACTGACTGTAGGACTATAATCACAGACTGCATTCAAAGACTTTCACGATGACTGTCATAACCAGCCTGCTCCTGATTTCAGTATTCTTTACAAGTATATTTAAATATCTCATTCCCATAGTTTTTACTGAAAGATTATATTGTGAGGTTGTGGATTGTGAGTTCTGAATCTCTCTTAATTTCACAGGTGTTAAAAGTCAGACACTGACTGAGTCTGAACCAGCAGTTAAAAAGCCTGGAGAATCCCACAAACTGACCTGGTTGGGTTGGGATATCAGTATGACAGCTCTAACGTGCACCACGCCCAGTCTATTCAGGGAAGATTCACCATCTCCAGAGACAACAGCAAGAACCAGCTGTATTTACAGATGAACAGGCTGACAGCTGAAGACACTGCTTTGTATTACTGTGCCAGAGACACACAGTGAGAGAGAGTGAGCGGAGAGCCACACAAAAACCTCTTCCCCTTTATCACACAGTGCTAATGTAAATAACTGGATTTACTGGCCAAATTAAAAAACAATACATTTTTTAAATGAAAAATAAATATCAAATAATGTTGGTGTCCATAATTTATTGGATACACATGTCTACATCAGAAGGAAAAGAAGCATGTTCCCATAAGCTTTTCATATTGATCAGATAATGATGCAATTTTGGTGCAACAAAAGCTGAAAGACCTCCTCCACTCAAAAACGTGTTTTCTTACTGTCAACTCCTTTTGGAAGCATACCTTTCACTATGCAGATTGATTTTTGAGCAGAACTTGTCACCAGAGCATCTGTTTCACGTTCTTCCATGGAAGGCGAAGAGCATCTACTTACTTCCCTGTAAATTGTGCTGATAGGATTTAAAACTGACATCCCAACTCACTGCTGTCATTAAATATTCCCTGACGCCCATTGCCATAAGTGTAGGTGAGAATCAGGGATGCTGATCAGAATATATGTTTGATATTTGAGGCGCACAATAAAGCCTGTGTGCATCTCAGAATTGCAGATTGTGTGGTTTGTAGGGAGAGGAACATTAAAACCAATCACATTGTTGTTGAGGCAAAAGTGTACAGTAAGATTACAGATTTGTACAGAGTACCATTCAGTAGTATTTCTCTTTATGTAAATTAGCACATCACTTAGTACATCACATTTGCATTTTCAAATAGTTTACGCCAACACTAGTTCCTGATACAATGCTACCGGTTTTAGTCATATCTGTTATTTACTAATAAAAACACAATATAAACAGATATATTGAGATATACACCTGCTTTTTCATGTGAGCACAAACATTTACAAATATCTGCTGTCATTTGTTTTCCCTGAAGTTACCAAGAAAATGAGAAGGGCAGCACTCTTTTGTGTTTTCATCAATCTAGTTGGCATGTTGTACATTGCGCAGATAATCAAATCATAATATCCTGAACATTCATTCGGTATTAACCCATAAGAAATGTTACAGATCAAAAGTCCAGAGCAATGGTGGTGGAAGCAGTCTTCTGTTTTTTTATTCTATTCCAAGAGGGGGCAGCAGTCCTCCTCATAATGGATATTCATACCCTCTGAATTTATTTTGTTTTTCTTCTTCCTCCAACTCCTAGAGATTTAAACAAATTCAGTCCACTGTATTTCCTATAAAAGCCACTGAGAATTCTCCTCCTAACGCAGTAGCATCACCTGTAAGACAGGGAGGTAGATCTGTGTGTGACAATGGGCGCTATTGTAGTATTAGCTGCGTTGCTGGGAACTTTATCTTGTAAGTGAGCAAGCTCTATACATATTTTGTATTTTTAAATGTAAAAATGATGTGATGTTTTCCAAAGTTTTACTTTAAAATAAGGAGTTTCTTTTTGTTTCCATGAGCATATTGAATACTGAAATATTCACAAATGTTTTTTTTACTTCTGTCTGCACAGATGGTCACTGTGTTGAACTCACACAGCCAGGCTCTATGGCTGTAAAACCAGGAGAGTCTCTGACCATCTCCTGTAAAGTCTCTGGGTATTCCCTGACTGATAGCAGCTACTGTACAAACTGGATCAGACAGCCTGCAGGGAAAGCTCTGGAGTGGGTTGGATATATATGCTCTAGTGGAAGCACTGGATACCAAGATTCTCTGAAGAGCAAATTCATCATCACCAGAGACACCTCCAGCAACACAGTGTTTTTACAAGGGAGCAGCCTGCAGACTGGAGACACAGCTGTGTATTACTGTGCCCGATACACACAGTGCAGCAAAGCCACAGCAGACCTGTACAAAAACCCACCCTGATGAGTGTAGTGTCAAAGCACAAACGTTTAAGAGCTCTATGAAGTTCATGTCCCAAGTGGTCGGTACATGAATTAAAGTATTGTCTATCGTTTGTGCTATGTTTGCACTGATGAAATGTAAATCCCATAATGGTTTATGACCTGTGTTTGTACCTCAAAATTTGTAAATTGAATTGCCAGTTGGAGAGTATGCATTGTAGATTTGAATATTCTTTTTCTAGATTGTTTGTCTAAAGATCCAGCTGCATAAATGGACTGTATTTAAAAAAATATAATTCACATTGGCTGCTTTTATTGTGAAACCATTAATGCAGAGGTAATAAATGCATTATGAACACCCAAAAGGAGAGTGCTTTATGAAAGCCTAATTCCTTTATAAATAAAATAGAATGAAACCCATTTCTGACACACTTTATCGCTACATTTGAGAGGCATGTACTGTAGTTAGTTATTGCCGCTTACATAAAGGAGATCTGCTCCACAGTACAATTTATGTACAGTACATGCAAATGAGTAGCTCATCACTGTACTCAAATAAAAGGACCAGAAACAAACCTTCCCGTTATTGGAACATCTACAGTTTATCTGTATACAGCAATATACTGAGATCACTTCATATTAGTCCCCAGAGAAGCACAACAAAGCACAAAATCTGCTGTCTTATTTGTGTTTCAAGTAGTTAACTTTTTTTTACCTGGGTAATATATAGAAAATAAGACAAGACAGCCCTCTCGATGGAATGTATGACATCTTGCAGATATTCAGATCATATCTATGTCAACATTCATTCCGAATGTAATCCCTCATCATTTTTACTGGTCTAAATTCCTGACTAATTCCAGTGAGAGCGGTCTCCTGTTTTTAATTCTCCTCCAGGAGGGGGCAGCAGTGCTCCTTTCTGTAGTTATCCAGCAGTCTTTGACTTTGCCTCCCTGAATTTGTGTTGTTTTTGTCTTCCTCCAAGACTGTGCATTACTGAACATAAGCATTAAACACTTGTTGCAGTAGACAACTCAACCGTTGTAGGTGAACTTCATTATTGCCATTATTTTAATAGTAATAACATGATCGTTCATTAGAGTGAAATTTAATCAACCCATGAGCATTGCATTTTGTCTACAAAAAATTAAACTGTAATAGTGGTGGAAGCAGCCTGCTGTTTCTAGTTCAACTCCAGGTGGGGCATCATAACATCAAAATATTGGCATAAGACATGTATTAAAAATACAGGGTCAAGGATTTAACACTGGATATCAGGATTCTCTCTGTATTCATATGCTGTGTGTCTTGGACACTCTCATTAGACTGACTGGTGATGTACTGAGTACTGGGGAGCTCCTGACTCCACTCTCCCACCCTCACCTGCCAGGAAACTCCCTGCATTCACTATGAATAATAATGAAATATTCAGCCATGGAAGAGAGACACACGGCTGTAATGATGGATAATACTTATAACTGCTATATGATCTGCATCCCATCTACAGCTCTGACTGCTCTATTTAAACAGTGTGTGATCTGCCCACCCAGTGAGGAGGAGTTCATGCAAACTCTGAGCTCTTCCTTCTACATTTACCTCTCTGCACTGAGGGAGGAGGGACTGCTGTTGGAGACTGACTGAAGGGCTAGCATATCAACTGCAGAAGTCTTTCACCATGACTATTATAACCAGCCTGTTTCTGATTACAGTAATCTTTACCAGTATGTTTAAATTTCTTATTCTTTTAGTTCTTTCTAAAATGTTGATTTGTGCGGTAGTGGATTGTGAGTTCTAAGTCTTTCTTAATTTCACAGGTGTTAAAAGTCAGACACTGACTGAGTCTGAACCAGCAGTTAAAATGCCTGGAGAATCCCACAAACTGACCTGTACAGCCTCTGGGTTCACATTCAGTGACTATTACATGGCCTGGATCAGACAGGCTCCTGGGAAGGGACTGGAGTGGGTGACCACCATCAGTAGTGGTGGTGGCAGCAGCACATGGTATGCCACGTCTGTTAAGGGAAGATTCACCATCTCCAGGGACAACAGCAAGAACCAGCTGTATTTACAGATGAACAGCCTGACAGCTGAAGACACTGCAGTGTATTACTGTGCCCGATATACACAGTGAGAGAGAGTGAGGGGAGAGCTGCACAAAAACCTCTTCCCCTTTATCACACAGAGCAACCATATAGAACTGGATTCACTGGCTGATTTAAATAATACTTTTTTTTCCAAAAACCTTTAAATAAATTTTAATCAATTTTGGTTTATTTTGTATACATTTCTACACCAGCAACTATAAGCTTTTTGTGCTGAACAAATTGTAATGCAATATTGGTTAAACAAAAGCTTAAACTTTCTTTCATTAACAGTTTCAGTTATGATTTCATTAATTAACATGCAGTGATGACCACCCCGGTGGTGTTGTTTATGATTCATAAAGAACTGAATTGCTTATACATAATATAATTGTGACCCATTTGGTTATGGGTTTATGCATACGTGTTATTGGTGTGGGTACCTTTAGGAGAAGAGCAGTCTCTAGTGGAGGAAAAGAGGACCTGCCAATCAAAATCATGTCACTATACATTCAATGAGAAAACTAAAATATAAACAGATTTACTGAGGTTGCCTGTTTTCTTTTTGTGGAAATCCAAATCTACACATAAATGTGTTCTTATTTCCATTTGGCTTTACTTTTTAAACCAGGATAATTTACCCCAAATAGGACAAATAAGCAAGTACTTTTGTTAACTTCCATTTATTTCTTGTGATCTAAATGGAACATATTCCAATGTGAATAAATCTGTATGGTAACTTCATGAGCCTTATTTCTGAAACAATATAATGCATCTAAAATTACTGTTACAGATCTAAATGATCAAGTCATGCTGGTGGAAGCAGACTGCTGTTTTTAATTTTCCACCAGGAGGCAGCAGAGTTCCCCCTAATTAATATTTTGACCCTCTGAATTTATTACCTCTGCCAGGCGAGAGCCTGGAGGGGATTATGTGTTTGGTCGTGCGGGGTGCGCGGGGTGGGTGTGTGTGTGTGGGTGTGTGTGTGTGTGTGTACGCAGATCTCGCATACTACTGGGCCGATCAGCCTAATACTTGTTGTGCATGCTAACAGCAGGCCAAGGACCTGAATTCTGGAATATTTTGCAGATCGGTCAATGACAAGTATTTTATTTGAATTCATTTCCATAATTGTCCATTTAAATACATTGAGTGCTAACTCCTCACTCCTCCTAACCGGCCGGTAGGGGCCGCAAGTGATCAACTGCTTCCGTTTGAAATGAAAGACAAGCGATGTAAAATGGCAATTTCAACATTAAAATGCCAACAAAATAATCCGCCAACTAACGGGGTATATTAATGTTTGAATCTGTGGCAATTATTTTGTTGGCCTTTTCACATTGAAATGGATATTTTACATCACTGGTCTTTTGGAATTGTTCCTGGCCAGAATGATTGTTCCTGTCCGCATTTGAAACAAAAGTGCCAGACTATAACGTCAACGTTAGCTCTGTCTAACACATCGTGGCTGAAAGGAGTGAAATTAGCTAAAATGTCACCACCTTTAGCGTTACTTCACTGAATCGGCGTTTTCGGGATTTTCAGTCGTACATGGTAAAAACTTGTAATGTTGTCTTTGTCTGGTTGCATTGATTGTGTAGCCTCTATTGTTGCATCAGCAAACCTAACACTCCTGGTGGAGATCTGCACTCTACTGAGTGAACTCTTCTAGTTTTGTTTGATTTTACCCTTCTGCCAACCCCCTGAGATTTAAACAAATTCAGTCCGCAGTATTTCCTATAAAAGCCACTGAGATTTCTCCCCCAACACAGCAGCATCACCTGTAAGACAGAGAGGGAGATGTGTGTGACAATGGGAGCTCTTATAGCATTAGCAGTGTTGCTGGGAACTTTACTATGTAAGTAAAGATGCTGATATTGCAGTCAAACATTTCCAATGCAGTTGTGTTGTTCTTCTGAGTGGCTTTCACAAAAAAGGTTATTAATTATTCCTGTTTGCATCATGAATTTTTTATTTGCAATATTGTTGTCTTTCACAGACGGTCACTGTGCTGACCTCACCCAGTCAGGGTCTATGGTTGTAAAACCAGGACAGTCTCTGACCATCTCCTGTAAAGTCTCAGGGTATTCCCTGACTGATAGCAGCTATGGTACACACTGGATCTGACAGCCTGCAGGGAAAGCTCTGGAGTGGGTTGGATATATATGCTATAGCGGGGGTACTGCTTTTAAAGATTCACTAAAGAACAAGTTCACCATCACCAGAGACACCTCCAGCAGCACAGTGACTTTGCAGGGGAGCAGCCTACAGACTGGAGACACAGCTGTGTATTACTGTACCAGATACACACAGTGCAGTAAAGCCACAGCAGACCTGTACAAAAACTCACCCTGATGAGTGTAGTGGCAGAACACAACAATTTAAGAGCACTGTGAAGCTGGAACCTTATGTGTTCAGAATATGAATTAAAATATCTTCCTCCATTTGTGCTGCAGTGTGCTGATGAAATGCAAATCCCATAATAGTTTAGGTCCTGTGTTTGTAACTCAAAGGTTGCAGATTGAATTTTGAGCTGGAGAGCATGCATTGTAGCCTGGAAAAGGATTTTTCTAGATTGTTTGACAAAAAATCCAGCTGCATCAATTGACTTTATGTAAAAAATAAAATTCTCATTTACTGTTTCTATTATGAAACCATAAATGAACAGGTAACAAATGCATTATCAATATCCAAAAGGTGAGTTCATTATGAAAGCCTTATTCCTCTATTAATAAAATAGAGTGCAACTCATTTCTGACACGCTTTATGACTACATTTTAGAGGCATGTACTGTAGTTACTTATTGCCAGTGGTGTAAACAAGATCTGCTCCTCTGTACAATTTATTTATATGTAAATAAGCAGCTCATCACTGTACTCAATTAGAAGGATCAGATACAAACCTTCCTGTTCTTGGTATATTTACAGAAAATCTATACACAGCACTGGATATTTATCTTTCAGAAGCACAACAGTACACAGAAGACACTCACATTTGTTTTTTCAGCAGTTACATTTAAAAATAAAATCAGGACAATGAACAGAAATTAAGACAAGAAAGCCCTCTAGATGGAATGTATATCATTTTGCAAATACTTACATCATAACTATGTGAACATTCAATGTGAACTCATTCCATTCACATTGTTGCTGATCTTAACTTTGCTTTATTTATGCGGGTGGTGGTAGTCTGCTGCTTTAAATTCTCCTCCAGGAGGGGGCAGCAGTGCCCTGAGAATGGGTATTCTGACCTTCGATGATCTTCGTCTTCAGGTTTTCTTAAACCCCCTGAGATTTAAACAAATTACACCCACACAATTTCCTATAAAAGCCACTGAGAATTCTCCACCCAACACAGGAGCATCGCCTGTAAGACAGAGAGGGAGATCTGTATATCACAATGGGAGCGATAATAACATTCACAGTGTTGCTGGGAACTTTATTTTGTGAGTGCCAATACTGTATTAATTTATCATCTTTTGAAGCAATATTATTTAATATTTACATTTAATTCCTCTGATTTTATTTTTCATAGAGTAAATTTAACCTGTAGACTTTGCATTAACAATTTTCTTTGATAACTGCACGAACCTTTGCATAATTAACTTTTCTTTAATCTCTCATACAGATGGTCACTGTGTTGAACTCACCCAGCCTGGATCTATGGTTTTAACACCAGGGCAGTCTCTGACCATCTCCTGTAAAGTCTCTGGGTATTCCCTGACTGATAGTAGCTACTGTACTAACTGGATCCGACAGCCTGCAGGGAAAGCTCTGGAGTGGGTTGGACGCATCTGTGGCAGTGGGAACATCTATTACAAAGATTCACTAAAGAGCACGTTCACTGTGTCCAGAGACACCTCCAGCAGCACAGTGTCTTTGAAAGGGAGCAGCCTGCAGACTGGAGACACTGCTGTGTATTACTGTGCCCGACAGTCACAGTGAGAGAAAGTCATGTGGGAGTGATACAAAAACTGCTTCACACTTCAGGTCACATAGTCAGCTACAGAAACAGTATTTCTTACATATAAATTCCCTGTAGTTAAAAGTATTAAACTGAAGTCAACAAGTGAAATAAGCAAATTTATATTTCTGAGGACTGAATATATTTTTTCCACAACAAATATCAATGATGTTTTTACAAAGAATATCTGAATATAGAATAAGTTGAAAAGTGGTCAGAAACTGAACATGAAGAAGGAGAAGTAAAACACCATGGGAAAACATTTCAAAACTGGAGAATAAATTATTCCTGGTGAAAATCACATTTGAGCAGGCATTTATATGCATATTCATGGCTTATTGTTTGTAGCTGAATATGGTTTACATATTGATTAACATTGCAACAGTTTCTTATGTTAAAATACATTTGGAGTTGTTTCTACTGGATGTGCTTAGTTCTGGGACATATAAGTTGGAATTGCGGTTATCGGGTCTTCTCTCTATACCAATCACAATAATCAAAACCTGAGCATAGTCACGGGGACACTGTACTGTAGGAGATTCAGCTGTTCTGACAGGATTTTTAATTGACATCCTGATTCACTGTTGTCATTAAACATTCCATGACACCCATCACCATAAGAGTTGTTGGGGGGGGGGGGGGGGGCAGGGAGGCTGATCAGAATATACCTGGTGATCAGTATATTATTTGAGCTGCTCTTACACGCTCAGATTACTTTCCTCTGGTTTAAATGGTTCTCAGCGAGCAGCATATTTCAGTTTTTACATTTCCTGCAAAGTATTTGTTGACAAATAACTCATTTTAGACTGAAAATCTGTTGTTAGAGAATATGAGTTGACAATAAATATACTTCTGTTCATCTAAAAAAATATAGTTTCTATGGGCCTGAATACTTAATATATTAAGGCAGTATATATCTGGCGATCAGTATCTTATATGAGCCACTCTTACACACTGAGACAACATTCATTTGTTTAAAGTGTCCTCTGAACAGCATTACAGTAAAGATCACACTGCTACAGACAAGATGCTTTGGAGCAGCAGGAATGAAGCAGAGCAGCATGGCTACTGAACATGGAACATGGCTCTTTAAATAATGCCATTTCCCTCTTGACCCTAATGTATGGTATGTCGGAAAATGTAAACTACAACCTTAGAATCTAGTAGTTTTCATATTTTATTTGCAGTCTACAGCTCTGACTGCTCTATTTAAACAGTGTGTGATCTGCCCACCCAGTGAGGAGGAGTTCATGCAAACTCTGAGCTCTTCCTTCTACATTTACCTCTCTGCCCTGAGGGAGGAGTGACTGCTGTTGAAGACTGACTGAAGGGCTATCATAACAACTGTAGAAGTCTTTCACCATGAGTATTAAAACCAGCCTGTTTCTGATTACAGTAATCTTTACCAGTATGTTTACATTTCTTATTCTTTTAGTTCTTTCTAAAATGTTGATTTGTGCGGTAGTGGATTGTGAGTTCTAAGTCTTTCTTAATTTCACAGGTGTTGAAAGTCAGACACTGACTGAGTCTGAACCAGCAGTTAAAAAGCCTGGAGAATCCCACACACTGACCTGTACAGCCTCTGGGTTCACATTCAGCAGCTACTGGATGGCCTGGATCAGGCAGGCTCCTGGGAAGGGACTGGAGTGGTTGGGATATCGGTATGACAGCTCTAGCGTGTACTACGCCCAGTCTATTCAGGGAAGATTCACCATCTCCAGAGACAACAGCAAGAACCAGCTGTATTTACAGATGAACAGGCTGACAGCTGAAGACACTGCAGTGTATTACTGTGCCAGAGACACACAGTGAGAGAGAGTGAGGGGAGAGCTGCACAAAAACCTCTTCCCCATTATCACACAGAGCAACCATATAGAACTGGATTAACTGGCCAGATTAAATAACAATACATTTTTTAAATTAAAATACATATAAAAATAATATTGGTGTCCGTAGTTTATTGGATACACATGTCTATATCAGAAGGAAAATAAGCATGTTCCCATTAGCTTTTCATATAGATCAGATAACGATGAAATTTTGGTGAAACAAAAGCTTAAAGACCTCCACCACCCAAAAACATGTTTTCTTACTGTCAACTCTTTTTGGAAGCATGCCTTGCACTATACAGATTGATTTTTGAGCAGAACTTTGAGCGCCCTTTTCACATTCTTCCACTGAAGATGAAGAGCTTCTCTGTACTTCCCTGGAAATTGTTCAGATAGGATTTTAAATTGACATCCCGACTCACTGCTGTCATTAACTATTCCCTGATGCCCATTCCCATAAGTGTAGGTGAGAATCAGGGATGCTGATCAGAATATATGTTTGGTATATGAAGTGCACAATAAAGCTTGTGTGCGTCTCAGAATTGCAGACTGTGCGTTTTGTATGGAGAGGAACATCAGAACCGATTACATTGTTGTTGAGGCAAAAGAGTACAGTAAGATTACAGATTTGTACGGAGTACCATTCAGTAGTATTTCTCTTCATGTAAATTAGCACATCACTTAGAATATCACATTAGCATTTTCAATTAGTTTACTCCAACTGCAAAAAAACTGCAACAAAAAGTATTTTGAGTTGTTAAGCGCCACCCCACCCCCAACAATAAAGATTTAAGTTACTAAAATTGCTATTTAGAGTACATTCATCCATCCATCCATTATCTATACCCACTTATCCTGGTCAGGGCAACGGGGGTGCAGGAGCCTGTCCCTGCATGCATTTTGCTAGAGGCAGGAACACACCCCGGACAGGTTGCCAATCTATTACATGGAGTATAATTTTACACATTATATATTTAGACATACATACTGTTTAAACTCCGAAGTGTCCTGTAAGGATATAACAGACTTCACTTTCAAAAAAATTTGATTTAGCTTTGAGCTCATCTGATTTTTTCTCCATGGAAGCGGAGGCATGCTGTCATTTAAATTTTGCCTGTAGTTAAATTTGTTAGCAGGATAATGCAAGTGTCAGAATTCAAGTGTTCTAGCAATATTTTCTAGAATGCATTGCATTGCACAGATATTCACATCATAACTAAATAAACAATAATTGCATCCATGAGCACTTTTTCTGACCTAAATTCCAGAGTAATGCAGGTTTAAAAAGCCTCCTGCATTTAATTCTACACCAGGAGGGGGCAGCAGTGCTCATCATAATGGAAATTCTGACCCTCTGAATTAACACAGGAGCATTACCTGTAGGACAAAGACGGGAACTGTAATCTCTTGGAAGCACGAACACCAGCAGACCCTGAGAAACTATTTCATAAAAGGACAGAAGAGCAGTCTTCAACTGTCAGTTTTGAGCTTTTCAGTAAATGTAGTTAAACTGCCAGATTGTGATATAAATAAGAGTAAGTAAACATGTGAAAAAATAAAAGTAGAAGTTTGCAGTGAATTTAGTAACAGTTATAGCCCACAGCATGGTTCCACACCCGCCTCCTAAAACATACCTCTGAGTGCAGGGGGCTCAGACCCCAGTTCTGGAGGTCTGCAGTCTGGTGTGTTTTGAGAAGTCCTTTCAATCAGCCAAGTCAAGCCAAGTTTATTTAAAGCGCAATATCACAAAGGTTGGGAAAGAAGTGCAAGGGTAATTTCAGGCATAAAGTTCTATTGCACTGGAGGCTGAGAACTCTATCCTGCGGTGTCCTGTGTGAACTCTACTGCTCTGGCACGGGGGGTCAGAGTTTACTTTGTTGATTGAACTCTTCTTTGAATGTGACTCTTCTGTTATGTTTTGACTCTGCTGAATTGACCGTTTCTCCATGCATTGGCTCAACTGATTTGATTCCAGTTCTGCACTCAAACTCTAACTAATAAATTCTAAACTGGCCTCATTAGTCACATTCCTCTATTCAACATTGGCTCCTGTGGCATGGCACCCCAATGTGGTGGCTTTTCTTCCACTGATTCACCTCCCGTAGCCTGCACTGCCTCCACAGGCATGAATCTTCCAGTCTGCACTGACTCCACAGGTATGAATCTTCCAGTCTGCACTGACTCCCTGGGGGTGACATCTCAATGTGTGGAAACAGGAAGAGCTGTATGCAAATCTGGCCTGTGTGTCACCGTCTATAACAGACCGTTCCTGTGAGAGCAGAGGGACAGTGATGCGCGCCAGTCAAAGTCGTCCTCACTGCAACTGCACTGCAAATATGATCCGTCTGCTCCTTCCCCTCTTGGCCTTTCTGCCATGTAAGTGGTTGATGACTTCAGTCTGGGATCTTCACGTTGCCACTGTTATGTTGTTTATGTCAAATATGTTCCATTTAGAATGGATTAAACTAGATACGTCACCCAGTAATGACGGCATGATAGTAATGACTATCAGTTTGCGATAACGCGGATTAACCCACGTTTTAATCCTGCCTTTAATCTCCTGTTTTAGGTCTGGACGCCATCACTTTGACCTCCTCCCCTGCTCAGGCCAAGTCACCTGGAGGGTCCGTGAAGGTGTCCTGTCAGGTTTCTGGGTACGCCTTGACAGATTACGGCACGAGCTGGATTCGGAAGCGTCCGGGGAAAGCCATGGAGTGGATGGGAATCATCTGGGGAGGCGGAAGCATCGACTCTCCCGCGCAGTTCAAGAGCCGGTTCACCATCTCCAGAGACAGCAGCAACGTGCTGTACTTGGATATCAGCAGCCTGCAGACTGAGGACACAGCCGTGTATTACTGCGCTCGACTCACACAGTGACGCAGGGCGGTGCCGCGTCTGTACATAAACCCACAGGCTGCCTCAGAGACACACGGCCTCGTGCTCCCCTCCAGATCAGTGAGAGAATCCTAATGCTGGCCAGCTGCATTTTATTAAGACTCCTGAAGGGGTACAGGTACGGCACCGTTGCTACATAAAAAGGCAATAGAAATATTGATATACTGTGATTCACACAAATCCATAATCTCCAGTTTTTATCTCTCTCCCTTCCCCACATTCTTTCCTATGGTACAGAGCCACAGACACATATTCAGCTTGTATTTGTACATTTTCACTTGAGTCTTCCCTGTAGTTTTTTTTTTTTTTTTTTTGCTTTATTCAGCATTTAGATTTTTGGTTCTTTCATGTCTCGTTTTATTGCGAATAAATGTGTTTCAAAATTGAATTTCAGGTGGGTTTTGAGCATGGGAATAAAATAAATAATTAATTGATCATTTTTATTAAAACAAATTCAAAATGTTTTAGAGCGAACAAGCACTGAAAAGAAACAGAGATGAGTTTTGCAGTTTAAAAATGGAAGTTTTGTTCCCTATCAAACTCCTGTGGACATATACATGAATGTAATGTGATGTAATGTGGTTTGCATAGCTGCAGAATATATGAAGACTTTGTTCATTTTTCCTTTGCTGTCCTGAACTGATGAAGGACATTTAACAAGTAATGAATGAATTAATTAATTTATTTGATGATTAAAAAACACATATAACACTGCACTGCAGTCATTACATACACTAAAAATCACTGAGGATGAAAACACAATAAAGCCCGAAGGCTTATTTCCATTGTGGTCCTCCAATATAACACTTAACACTCTACAAGATAAAAGCAAGACAACAACAAGACAGCAAGCGATGACAATACAATCAATATATAAATAGCAGGCGGCGGGGTAGCTATGTCAACAGGCTCATGCTTTCTTGGTCATAAAAGTTAAAATTGAATATTCTACATGGTACTTTGTAACCATTTCTTTAAGGCCACTTTAAACGTGCTCCGTGAAACACTCAGTTTCAGGTTTGTGGGCAGATTATTCCACTATACTGCTGCACAGCAGAGAAATGTGTTTTTGCCCATTAGGCTATTGAATCGAAACGGTATGAAGTCTGTCGAGCTACCTCTTGTAAAGTAGCTATGAGCAACTCTTAGTAGTAGGACAGGTCTAAGAATGCGTGTGTTCTCCAAACAAGGAGAAAAGAAAATAGTCAGGGTTAGAAAGGACCTGATGGACCCTGTGTGATCCCAGCATCTCACACCACAGTCCGACTAAAAAAAGCTCTGCCCCCTTTTCTGTTTAAATATGACCACAGCCTCTAAGCCCTGGAGAGGTGAGAAGAGCAGCTCACTGCAGCTCATTTGCAACACAAACCATGTTCCCTGCATCTCTGCAGACGGCCCTGGCAGCTGCATCCTGTGAGTTTCTGTTTCTGACCAACTGTGTAAAACCAGAGGAACGCCCCACCCAAAAATACATCATAATAACAGTAATTATTATTCTGGCTTCTGACTACTGCCGCACAGCCTTGCAATTTTTATATTTTCGGTTGAAATGTCATGAAATTCATTTTTTTTTTCTGTCTCAAAGTGTCCATTTCAAAATTTTGCTAGATTTCCAACAATTTTATAAGAAACATTCATTTTTCAGCAATCAAATAAAATGTATTCTTTCACATTATTTTGTGTGGTATTAAGTAACATTCTCACACATCTGCTGGAATGTTCTGAGATTTGAACAGCATCTGGAGAGTTAGAGCATTTTAATGACGGGAAAATAGCTATCAATACTTGATTTAGATGTGTTGCATTAGAATTTTAAATGCCTATATTTTACAATATTGCCAATATTTGCACAGGAAATGAACATTTTCTGTAATGAAACATTCAGTAAGTAATATTTGTGGAACATTCAGACCAACTAAGCGTTTATATACACACTGTACACTTTATGTAAATAGCATTTCCCATGAGAGGCAGTTATGTAAATCTCATGAGCCCCATGTTCTTTAAAACACAGAAATTACAGTACATACTCAGTGACGAGCAGCACTGTTCACTTCTTGTCTTTCGCTGCTGTAAATAAAATAAAATGGAGGCCTTAGTATTCATCATAGCTTTGCTGTTTGCGTTTAAATGTAAGGACACAGCTGATTTCATTCCCTATTTTCTCCTGTCTCACAACACTTGATTGAGTGGTGCTACAGCACTGGCTATAGAACTGTTGTAAAACTGTGTTTTTGTCCCCTTCTGCAGATGCTCATTGTGACATCACACTGACAGAGTCTGCTCCACAGATGAAGAAGCCTGGAGATTCCGTGAGGCTCTCCTGCAAAATTACTGGATTCTCACTCAGCAGCGACAGTGTGCACTGGGTTCGACAGGCTCCAAATAAAGGGCTGCAATGGGTTGGATACTTCGATGGTTCTTCTGACGATCGTTTCAATGTTACAGAAGATTCATCCAACAGCATTGCTTACTTAGACATCACCGATCTCCAGTCCTCAGACACAGCTGTGTATTACTGTGCCCGAGAGACACAGTGATAGAGTTTAAGGCCCTGCTGTACAAAAACCCTCCACAGATGATTTAGCAGGCAGTGTGTGACTGGCTGTGCTGTGTGGCCTAAAGACATTATCTGTTATTGTTTTTCTCCTGGATTTGCACCATAAGGCTTCATCACACATTTTTAAACAAAGTTGAAATGAATTTAAGAAAATAACAAATACATGTAATCCAACTTAATTATATGTATTCAATTATTCCTTCATATTAAGCTCCCAGTGGATTCAAAGTGAGCAATAGCTTGAGTAACAAGTGAAAGTTTGTAAAACACAAAGATTGTCAATCTTCGGCATGATTACACAATGGGAATATAGATGTAGGAGAATGTTTTCTTTGTAATATTTTATGGGATATATGACGTACAAAACAAGCTCCTGAATCAAAACCCTTGAACATAATGCATATACACTTCAACATTATGGCAATAAACAACACAAACTTTCAATTAGTCCTTTATTATTCTCATTATATAAATGGTAATATCATAATCATTAATTCCACTGAAATTTCTTAAACACATAATCATCCTAATTTGCATAAAACGGGTTGCAATGTCGGTGCACAGACATGCATATTTAACTAGACAGGCAAGCACACCTTCAGCTAACCTAATCTTGTGAAGCCCCAGAAGTAAGCCTGTACTGCACATGGTGAGTGCAAAATACTGGGGCTACCATTGAAGTGAATGAGGAATATCAGACTTTTGAAGGCAAAATAAAACTTTCCAGATGATATTTTGAAACTCCATTAATGATCATTACATTTCATATGTAAAGCAGATTTCTTTTTAAATGCAATATGTAATAAAACATTTTTCTGGATTTACTAACCATTCTTTTCAAACATAATGAAATGTATGATCACAAGAGATTGACTGAAGAGATTACCTTTGGTTGTTAAATCACCTTAGTTTTCTACATTGAATTCAATTCGGCAAGTGAATTGCCATTACTTCTTAGGCTTCACTGCTTGGACCCTCCTAGACTCCAACCCTCACCCGTTCCTATGTACACTCTATGCATTGGTGGAAGCAGTCTGCTTTTTAACATTCTGCTCCAGAAGGGGACAGCAGCACTGATCATCCCATCCATTATCTATACCCGCTTATCCTGAGCAGGGTCACGGGGGGTGCTGGCTGGTGCCTATCCCAGCATGCAATGGGCAAGAGGCAGGAATACACCCAGGACAGGCTGCCAATCTATCGCAGGGCACACACACACACACACACACACCATTCACTCACACACTCATACCTATGGGCAATTTAGAGTCTCCAATCGGCCTACCTGCATATCTTTGGACTGTAGGAGGAAACCGGAGTACCTGGAGGAAACCCATATGGACACAGGGAGAACATGCGAACTCCACACAGAAAGGCCTAAGCTGAGATTCGAACCCATAACCTTCTTGCTGTAAGTCGCCGGTGCTACCCACTGCACCACCATGCCACCCAGCACTGCTCGTAATATGAAAATATTGGTTAAATAAGACTAGTGTTACAAATACAGGGTCCAGCGTTTAACAGTGGATTTCCAGCTGCTTTCTGTACTGTGGTCAGATGCTGTCTGTCTTGGACACTCTCATTAGACTGACTTGTGTAATGTTGTGGAATGTAATGAAACAAACACTGAACACAATGACAGGGCATTTACCCGCAGACAGGTGCACACAATGCACTTTGACCACAGTCTTCTTCAGTGGTGCCTGCATGGGCCCAGTGTGGTCTGGGGCATCAGCTCACACAGGTGAACAGGAGGAGGGGGTGACTAGTGTGGATGACTAGATTCAGCAGTGGTGGCCTGTTGCCTGTATGCAGCTGGATGTGTAGAGTGCTGTACTTTACAGTCTGAAGTGTGTTCTATAGCCAGAGAGGGGAGTAGGGGAGAGATGTGACACTTGTGTATTTTGGATGAAGGTAAATGCAGCAGGAGCAGCATTCTGAATGAGCAGGAGGGGCCTGATAGTACCTGCAGGGAGACCCAAGGAGAGAGCAGCGTCATCCATTCAGTACAGCACAAGGGCCTGAATAATGAGCTAGGCAGCATATGCAGGAAGGATAGGACTGATTTTACCAGCAGGGAGACCCAAGGAGAGAGCAGCATCATCCATTAAGGACACCATAAGGGCCTGAATAATGAGCTGGGCAGCATATGCAGGAAGGATAGAACCGATTTTACAGATGTTGGAGATAAAAAAATCAGCAGATCCAAGTAACAGAGTGATATTCTCAGTGAAAAACTGAGTTATCCAGGATCATTGGCAGGTTGGAATATATACGCCATTCTGTTACTCCCAGTTTAAGATTTTATTGTTTTTCTTTCTGACTTTATCAACCTTACCTCAATATTCACAGCCATTTTACTCATACAAATATCAAAACACAGATAGACTGATCCACACCATATTTTGGGGGAAGACAAAAGAAGAATCAAATTGTTTTACTAAAGGTGACGACCATATTGTTCATGGGTGGTTTATCTACTGGTTTATCTATAGAATATCTAAATACTACACATATACTGAGATATTTATATATACTTGATAGTATTTCTCCTGGAAGCACAAACATACACAAAAATCTGTGATGTACATTTGTTTTTCCTATGATTACTTGTGTAACAAGCATAATGTACTGAAAATAAGACAAGACAGCTCTCAAGTGAATGTTTTTAGCAATCCATATGAATGCATCAAATTGTACAAATATTCAAATCATAACTATGTGATCATTTATTCTGAATTTAATCCTTTAGCATTGTTACTGGCGTAAATTCCAGAGTGATGCCGGTGGAAGGGGCCTGCTGTTTTAAATTGTCCTCCAGGAGGGGGCAACAGTGCTCCTCACAATGAATATTCTGACTCTGAATTTGTCCTGTTTTTCTCCTTCCTCCAAGATTTAAACAAATTCAGTCCACAGAATTAACTATAAAAACCACTGAGAATACTCCTCCCAACACAAGAGCATCACCTGTTAGACAGAGAGGGAGATCTGTGTGTCACAATGGGAGCAATTATAGCTTTTGCAGTGTTACTGGGAACTTTATTTTGTAAGTATACTGTACATGCTGTATTCATATTTTCAATTCAAAGAAAAATTAGTTTTGTTTTCATAATTGTATTACTTTGGATGTTTGTTCAAATATCTTTTCTGTCTCCACAGATGGTCACTGTGTTGAACTCAAACAGCCAGGCTCTATACTTGTAAAACCAGGACAGCCAGTATCTGTCTCCTGTAAAGTGTCTGGGCATTCCTTGACTGATAGCGGCTATGGTATAGCCTAGATTCGACAGCCTGAAGGGGAAGCACTGGAGTGGATTGGAACCATATGGTGGGATGAAGACATTTATTTTAAAGATTCTTTGAAGAGCAAGTTCACCATCTCCAGAGACACCTCCAGCAGCACAGTGACTTTGCAGGGGAGCAGCCTGCAGACTGGAGACACAGCTGTGTATTTCTGTGCCCGAGACCCACAGTGCAGCAAAGCAACACTAGAGCTGTACAAAAACACATCACACTGAGTGTCACCACTGAACACACACACTCTACCTGCATGCATTCAGCATCACCCAAATGTAACTTACCAAACACATTACAGTATGTGAAGAATAAACAAATGCTGGCATTTAAATTGAAAAGAAAGACAAATGTTGATTGAACCCCAAATGTTGATTTAATTGAATGTTTCCCTCTATGTGCTGATGAAAGAAAGGACATATAAAAGTTGATATCAAAAATTATTTATTTAACGTCTAATTTTATAAATATGTAATGGTGAATATGAGGCCAGTGAGCGCTGCTGCTCACGAGTCAAAGTTAAGCTGTTTATTGAATAAAGGCCTGTGTCTGAACCAGCAGTTAAAACCCTGCAGATTCTGAATCTGTCAGTCACACACTAAAGGCCCTGAACAAAGCTCCTGCTGGGGCTGGTCACCTGCTGTCCCCACCCCCCCCCCCCCCCCACCCCCCACCCACCTCAGTGAAGGCCATCTAGAAGCACATGAGGGATGTTACAGCAGCGCTGGAAAACTGTTTGAAACACATCAGCCAGCAGCCTGTCTTTGGCCCACAGAGGGGACACTGTGACCTCTGTGCAAAGAGTATGTCCTGTGGAATTGTGGGAAGTTTTGTATTTTCCTGAGTCATAATAATGAGCAGTAGTGCTTCACCATATCAGGGAATGTGAAAAAAATTGGCTATACAAAAGTGAAGAACTATAAAAGAAACTGCTTTTTAATTTACAGAAAATTCAGCTGCAATGGTGGGTGAAGCAGCCTGCTAATTCTTATTCTCCTTCAGGAGGGAGCATCATCATATCAAAGTATTGGCACAAGACATGTATTACAAATACTGGGTCAAGAATTTAACACTGAATATCAGGATGCTTTCTATATTGTATGATTGTAAGCTCCCTGTCTTGGACACTCTCACTAAACTGACCGTGATGTACTGTGTACTGGAGAGCTCCTGAATCCACACTCCCACCCTCACCTGCCAGGAAACTCCCTGCATTCACTATGAATAATAATGCAACAATCAGCCATGGAAGAGAGACACACGGCTGTAATGATGAATAATACTTATAACTGCTATATGATCTGCACCCCATCTACAGCTCTGACTGCTCTATTTAAACAGTGTGTGATCTGCCCACCCAGTGAGGAGGAGTTCATGCAAACTCTGAGCTCTTCCTTCTACATTTACCTCTCTGCACTGAGGGAGGAGAGACTGTTGTAGGAGACTGACTGAAGGATTTTCATCACAGACCGAAGTCAAAGACTTTCACTATGACTGTTATAACCAGCCTGCTTCTGATTACAGTCTCCTTAACAAGTAGGTTTGAATCTGTCATACATTTAATATGTACTAAAATTGTTTGTGTGAGGTTGTGTGTTCTAAGACTTTTTTTCATTTTACAGGTGTTCAATGTCAGACACTGACTGAGTCTGAACCAGCAGTAAAAAAGCCTGGAGAATCCCACAAACTGACCTGTACAGCCTCTGGGTTCACATTCAGCAGCTATCCAATGAATTGGATCAGACAGGCTCCTGGCAAGGGACTGGAGTGGGTTGCCTTTATTCACACACAGAGTACAAGCATCTACTATTCCAAATCAGTTGAGGGAAGATTTATTATATCCAGAGATGACTCCAACAGCAAGCTGTACCTACAGATGAACAGGCTGACAGCTGAAGACTCTGCTGTGTATTACTGTGCCAGACACCCACAGTGAGAGAAGTCAAGCCTGAGCCCTGACAATAACTCTCTACATGAAACTTTCACCACAGCAGACTTCAGGGAATTCATGTTTTTATTGCCCCTATGGCAAAGTACAGAGAGTTTGAATATTGAAAGTCAACTTTTGCTATTTTTGTCTCTGAAAGGGAGAGACATTATTTATTTCGATATATAATGTACATTTCATTTAATAATTTGTTTTGAACTGAACATCTACTCTATAGAAAATGCACATTCTTCACTGGTTGAAAGAAATTAACACCACAGTGATAACCAGTTCAAGAAAGCACTGGAACAGTGCATGATGTTGTTACATGAGAGACGTTCCTCAACAGGTCCAATCTAACATTTCTATGTGCAACACACTATATTTGTATTTACTCCTAACTAATAACAGCCAGAGTGCTGTCATATTTGTTTAATCTGTAGTAGCTTAATGAATACCAAGTACTTTAGCCCACAGTCTCCTCATCTTGTGAGATGAATTATCACGAAAACCCTGAGAATACAAGACTGTGACTGATTTCATAGCTTTGATGTCATTTCCTGTGTAATTTGTGACTGCAATATACATTAAAATATATTAAGGTGTTGTGTTCCTTCTAAAGGTACAATTCATATTAATTCAGTTATGCATAATAAAACTGTGATCCATTTTTATTATACCTTATTGGTAACTTTTAGAGACATGTAAAGTTACTTATTATCGTTGAGGTAAAAGAGTACAGTAAGAGTGCAGATTTTGTATAGAGTACCGTTTAGTACCATTTCTCTTCATGTAAATTAGCACATAGCTTAGTCCATCCCACTAGCATTATAAATTAGTTTACGCAAACAGCAGTTCAAGATACAATGCTATCTGTTCTTGTCATACCTGTTTTGTCATATTAATTTATTAATAAAAAACACCATATAAACAGATATATTTAGATATACTCCTCGTTTTTCATTGGAGCACAAACATATACAAAGATCTGCTGGCATTTGTTTTCCTTGTGGTTACCATTTTTCACCCAGAAAATAAGACAAGACAGCTCTCCTGTGTGTTTATATCAATCGAGTTGGAATGTTTTACATTGTGCAGCTATTCAAATCAAAATGTATTGAATATTAATTTAAAATGAACCCATAAGCATTGTTACTGATCTTAAAATCCGGAGCAATGCTGGTGGAAGCAGTCTGCTGTTTTAAATTATCCTCCAGGAGGGGGCAGCAGTGCTCTTTATAAAGGTTACTCTGACCCTCTGAATTTATTGTTTTTCTCCTTCCTCCAATCCCCAGAGATTTAAACTAATTCAGCGCACAGTGTTTCCTATAAAAGCCACTGAGACTTCTCCTCCCAGCACAGGAGCATCACCTGTTAGACAAAGAGGGAGATCTGTGTGTGACAATGGAAGTTCTTATAGCATTATCAGTGTTGTTGGGAACTTTATCTTGCAAGTGAACATGCCATATTCATATGTTTATTCAAAAATTAAAAATATTCTTCAGTGTTTTCCAAGTTTTTATTTTGAATGACATTAAATTAGCTGTTCTGTTAGTGCTTCTTGCTTGTTTCAATAATTATGTTACTTACTGATGTATTTACGAGTCCAAGTATGTATTTTTTTTCTGTCTCCACAGATGGTCACTGTGTTGAACTCACACAGCCAGGATCCATGGTTTTAACACCAGGGCAGTCTCTGACCATCTCCTGTAAAGTCTCTGGGTATTCCCTGACTGATAGCAGCTACTGTACGTCCTGGATCCAGCAGCCTGCAGGGAAAGCTCTGGAGTGGGTTGGAAGCATCTGTGGCAGTGGGAACACCTATTACAAAAATTCACTAAAGAGTAAGTTCACTGTGTCCAGAGACACCTCCAGCAGCACAGTGACTTTGCAGGGGAGCAGCCTGCAGGCTGGAGACTCAGCTGTGTATTAAGCCGCGTTTCCACCAAAATTACCCGGAACTTTCAGTCCCAGGAACTACTTTACCAGGAACTAAAATGTTCCTTCAGCCAATGGTTGTCTGCGTTTCCACCGGGGTCTAAAGTACCGCGAAGATTAGGCAAATTAGCCCACTGACGTTGTCGTCGGTCCATCTGTCATATGATTTCTTCTGTAACCCCATACTACCACCGAAGTAGCCTACGTTATTTTCTAATAACCGGGACAGCCCGGAGGGGTTTATTCCACTTATATACAACGGGTTACCAACAATGACTATATATGGTTACTTTTGTATTTATTGATTTTCATATATCCTCTCAAACACATTCATTAACAGCAGAAAACATGCACACGTTGTAAACAATTTGCTGTTTTATTACTTTCTCGTCGTCAATTCCATATAGGCTAATCGCAAAATGACAAGAATAGAACGAAAACTCGGACTTGCGTGAAAATGTAAATTAGTAGTGGTACAGCCACCGTTTGCTTTCCTTCGAAGTTACTGCTAGCCGAGCAGCGAAGTGTGCCCTCCAGATGCGAACCATGCACCATAAATGAGTCCATAGTCTTCCTGGTCTTTTCGTGGAATTGAAAAAATGGCACTAAAATTGAGTAAAATTACGGCAGTCTGAAAAAGCTAAAGGGAAGATTACTAGAATTAACCTGTTATTTTACCCGGATAAAAAGTGCGGAAGGTAATTTCCAGTTTGCTTGTACTGTATCACCAATTTAAATTATGCAGAACTACCGCATACCTCACATAACTGTATCAAACGTTTTGAGTCAATTACAACGGGCTAACAAAGAAAATCCGGAAGAAAATATTCAGCAACCGAATTAATTCGTTTGAATGTTTTGGTAGCCTACGTAATATGCTGTCCCAGCACGAATGCTTAGCATTTTATAAAACGAATACTAAAGCAAGAAAAGAACAGAAGAGCACACCTTATAATTCCAAGACGTTGACAGGCTATAACCAAAAGTAGGCTACTGCGCCGCATAACATACAAGTTTGATTTGAAGTTATTATGAAAATAAATTGGTTTGCCGCTGCATATTTTCAAACATGGCGGGTAATGGCGGAAAATAAATACAACACAAATGCTACGAGTACTCGACCAATCAGAAATGTTCAGCGCTGCAAGCTCCACCCAAAAGGTTCCTGTACTTTCGGAAAGTACTACCCCCCGAGCAGGAACGTTTTGGGGGGTAAAACAAAGCCCCCAGAACTAAATTTAGACCCTAGTTCCTGCGGTGGAAACGCACTGAGTTCCTCAAAAGGTTCCTAGTTCCGGGGTATAGTTCCTGCAGACTGGAGACACAGCTGTGTATTAATGTGCCCGATACACACAGTGCAGTAAAGCCACAGCAGACCTGTACAAAAACCCACCCTGATGAGTGTAGTGGCAGAACACAAAAATGTAAGAGCACTGTGAAGCTGGAACCTTATGTGTTCAGAATATGAATTAAAATATTTTCCTCCATTTGTGCTGCAGTGTGCTGATGAAATGCAAATCCCATAATAGTTTAGGTCCTGTGTTTGTAACTCAAAGGTTGCAGATTGAATTGAGCTGGAGAGCATGCATTGTAGCCTGGAAAAGGATTTTTCTAGATTGTTTGACAAAAAATCCAGCTGCATCAATTGACTTTATGTAAAAATAAAATTCTCATTTACTGTTTCTATTATGAAACCATAAATGAACAGGTAATAAATGCATTATCAATATCCAAAAGGAGAGTTCAGTATGAAAGCCTTATTCCTCTATTAATAAAATAGAGTGCAACCCACAACCCATTTCTGACATGCTTTATCACTACATTTTAGAGGCATGTAATGTAGTTACTTATTGCCACTGGTGTAAACAAGATCTGCTCCTCTGTACAATTTATTTATATGTAAATAAGCTGCTCATCACTGTACTCAAATAAAAGAATCAGATACAAACCTTCCTGTTCTTGGTATATTTACAGAAAATCTATACACAGCACTGGATATTTATCCTTCAGAAGCACAACAATACACAGAAGACATTCACATTGGTTTTTCAGCAGTTACAATTTTGTTTATCAGGATAATATCCTGAAATTAAGACAAGACATCCCTCTAGATGGAATGTATCTAATTTTGCAGATACTTATATCATAACTATGTGAACATTCAATGTGAACTCATTCCATTCACACTTTTACTGATCTTAACTTTGCTTAGTTATGCGGGTGGTGGTAGTCTACTGCTTTAAATTCTCCTCCAGGAGGGGGCAGCAGTGACCATTTAATGGATATTCTGACCTTCTCAAATGATCTTCATCTTCAGATTTTCTTGAATCCCCTGAGATTTAAACAAATTACACCCTACACCATCCTATAAAAGCTACTGAGAATTCTCCTCCCAACACAGGAGCATCACCTGTAAGACAGAGAGGGAAATCTGTGTCACAATGGGAGCTATAATAACATTCACAGTGTTGCTGGGAACTTTATTTTGTAAGTGTCCATACTGTATTAATTTATTCTCTTTTGAAGCAATATTATTCAATATTTACATTTCATTCCTCTGATTTTATTTTTCATAGAATACATTTAACTAGTAGATTTTGCATTAACTATTTTCTTTGATAATTGCATTAACCTTTGCATAATTATCTTTTTCTTTAATCTCTCATACAGATGGTCACTGTGTTGAACTCACCCAGCCTGGTTTTATGGTTTTAAAACCAGGGCATTCTCTGACCATCTCCTGTAAAGTCTTTGGGTATTCCCTGACTGATCGCAGCTACTGCACACACTGGATCCGACAGCCTGCAGGGGAAGCTCTGGAGTGGGTTGGACGCATCTGTAGCAGTGGAGGCACTGCTTATAAAGATTCACTAAAGAGTAAATTCACCATCACCAGCGACATCTCCAGCAGTACAGTAAGATTACAAACAAGTAGCCTGCAGACTGGAGACACAGCAGTGTATTACTGTGCGCGCGAGTCACGGTGAGAGAAAGTCATGTGGGAGTGATACAAAAACTGCTTCACACTTCAGTTCACACAGTCAGCAACAGAAACAATACTTCTTACATATGAATTCCCTGTATTCAAAAGCATTAACCAAATGTCAAGTTGATAAGAAAATTGAAATCTGAGGATTAAATATATTTCTTCACAACAAATATAAATTACGTTTTTATAACAATTAAAATCATTTTACATTTTAAAAAATGTAAAATGAATATTAGTAAACCAAAGCTGCAAACCTTCTAACCAGAACTTAAACTAAAACTAAAATAAACTAACAAATGAAAATAAATCAAAAACCCTATGTAATTTGAAATCATAGGATTAATACAAAATTAAAAACCTTTATGTTAGGACCGTAGGCTTCACACAAATCCAGCCTCTATCCATTTGAATTGTAGCAATGAGGGTGGATAGAAAGGTAAGTGATACCAAAACCGGATCTGACGATGACCTGCCTATTGATGTCACGGGTCGAAATGAGGTTGATCATACATAAAATCATACCCTAATAATTTATATGCTTGGTTAGCTAATACTATCTAACCATCCCCCCTTTGTTTGTAGAACACAAGGCTCATCATCATGGATGTTTTTTAATAAATGCTGACAAAAACTTTACAGTTACACAGAATATAAATGAAAGATGCTAAATATTTAATTGATGAGTAGTCAATACAGTAGCCTACATGACTTAAGGTATGATTTTACCCAAAAATCCAACATACCTGACACAAAATGACAACCGCAAATCCACGTTTCGGTGCCTGGATTCCAGTTGTTTCTGCGAATTGCAGCGATCCATTTGCCTCTCTTTTCTTTAGCTTTCGGCAGTCTGTAAAAAAGATAGCTCCGATTTCTTGTTGAATCTATTTGTACAGTCAATCGCAGAACAGCTCTTTCCCATTTTAGATTTTTTTGTGTTTTCACGGCATTCAAGCTGAATGCTAACGCTATCACTCAGTAGTCTTTCTGCCACTCAGTGACTTCCACCTACTGTGACGTCATGTGCATACCCTCTAGCTATATGATGTCAGCACAGTCTGATCTGTACTCATGCTGGTTCCTATGCATTGTGTTTGAAAATACAGCTATTACCATGTTGGCAGGTTCCTTTCATCTGTGGCTTTATTATCTATGTTCTCTAAATTGATTTGCATCGTGGATATAGTCTTTTTATGTGAATTTATGCCCCTTAAAATTTTTGGGTGATGCAGACAAGATTTAGCTCTTTTTCAAGAAAAGTGGCAGCAGTGTAGAAACTAGTGTAGAAGTGAGTGAATATGTGAGTGTCTTTTTCAATAACCATAACAGTACAAATAACTGACATAAAAATCTCTATATTAGGGTAGATACTTTATATTTATTTAAAGTGGGAGATTACTGAGCTACAAAAACTGATTTAGTGAAGTTTTATAATCATCCCCCCGAAGTCTTTGAATATGTATGTCAAATTGCAGAAAATTGCATCATTATTATTATAATTTTTTCTGGGGAAGGACCTCCATGCCCCCCGCTCTAATTGTGCCCCCCCCAGAATTTTGGCTTGCATGACGCCCCTAGTCACGTTTATTGTGATATAGTGGCTGGTATTAAAATGTCCGATCATAAACAACAAGAGACCAAAGCTGAGGCTGATAGTGCTGCATGAATTAATTGGCTCCCGTAGAGTGAAGTTGGGAGTGTTGATGAGGCGCAAGAATGAATTGGATGCGCTGTTTGCTGGTGAATATGTATCCTTGATACAAGTGAATGCTCAATTGGAGGCCTTTGATGTTCTGTTGAATGAATTTGCAGAAATGCATCAATCTGTACAATCACTGTTGTCTGGTGATGAAAAGGAGGGTGATGAACTTGACTGGTATCAACCAAAAGTCAAACAATTCAATGCATTTATTCAAGATATTCAATCCCGGATAACACCTGTCTACAATGAACACACTGAGGACAGTATCAGCAGTTCTGCTAAAAAGGGATCGAGAAGCACTGTAGCATCAACCACTGCATCTTCACTGTGCATAAAAGCAAAAACTGAGCAGGCTTCTCTTATTGCAAAATCTGCAGCTTTGGAGGAAAAACGCAAACTGGAGGAAGAAGAAGAAAAACTGCAAAAATTGATTAAGGATTTGCAAAAAAGGAAAAGTTGGAAATTGAAACGGCAATAGCAGAATCCAATGCCAAATTAAAAGTCCTCAAAGAATTTGAAGTTTCATCTTTACCCCAATCTGATGTGAAGACACCTACAGATGCAATGAATGAATACTATGACCAAATGTACAACAGACCACCTAGGACTCTTGAAGTATTTAATCCAGGCTCTCTAGACCCCTCACCTGATGATGACATGGAACAGCCTTACCGTCAAGGGGCTAGGCCAAGGAGGCAAGCGATCCTACTCCCTTATCAATCCATGCAAACAACCTACCATCAAGGTCCTGCGCAGAGAAGGCCAAGTCCACATCCGTCCATGCCAGTACATGACATCAATGTTCCTGTAGGGGGTGACATTTGGCCAGGTGCAACATTAGGCCATACTCACCAAACTGACCAGACTGCATTGACCGCTTTTATGCACAGGCATAGTGAAATGACAGAAGTTCTTGTGCACCAACAAAGACTGTCTTTACTACCTGCCAAGGAAATCCCTGTGTTTGGAGGAGATCCACTGCAATATAATTCTTTCGTCAGTGCTTTCAAACATGACATTGAGTCCAACACAAACATCAGTAGGGACAGATTATATTATCTGGAGCAATGTACCACTGGCCAACCAAGAGAGCTGGTATGCAGCTGCCAGCATATGGAACCTAGAAGAGGATATGATGAAGCAAAGTGACTGCTAAAACTACACTTCGGTGACAAAATCAAGATCACAAGTGCTTATATGGAGAAGGCACTAGGTTGGGCTGCTATCAAACCTGAGGATGGGGCAGCATTGCAGGCCTACTCATTGCTTCTTCGGATTTGCTACAATGCTATGCAAGCTCTGCAGTACATGCAGGATTTAGACAATCCCTCAAACATGAGAACAATCATTTTAAGTTTCCCTTCAACCTCAGATAAATGGAGATCTGCAGCATGTAGTCATCTTGAACAAACCAACCAAAGAACGAAGTTCACAAATCTGGTTGACTTCATTGAACGGCAAGTCAGAGTTGTTTTAGATCCAATATTCGGGAATATTCAAGATCCTACTCCCAAAACACAAGGCCTTAAAGTTACAATCTCAAAGATTTCAGTTTCGTTCTCTTTGGCGGTACCAATGGCGAGAAGCGGTAATTGCAGGTGTGTTTTTGGACCTCACTTCCCATAGATCCAACCGGATCCAACCAGTGTCGCCTGTTTGACGGCAGTCAGTTGGCACCTGGGCCACGCCAACTATAACACTTATTATTTACTGAATAAAAAATGGTTGTTATAAAAGTAACGTTATGTACATACTCAGTCATTGTCGAACATTAGACTAACTTAAGCTGTCTTTACACTGCCGAGCCAGGTTGAAATGCTGCAGCAGACCTGGGGTAGAATTAGTGATGATCAATTTCCACAAACGTTCTTTATCCACCTTTTGCCCGGTATGAACATCTTTGAACTGCAGAGAAGAATTTGCGGGATTCGCTGTGGCTCGTGCAATTATGTATCTCATGCACAATAAACTTTTTTGTGAATGATTGTTATATTTTTGAAACAGCTGCCTTGCAATATGTTACCCCTGGTGTTTCTGGTTTTGTTAACTAAACTGTTAGAGAATAAAACTGAGCTGGGTGTTAAATTAGCAATCAGAACAAGAAGAATAAAACAAAAACAAAGGAGATTTCATCAAAAAGGGCATAAAGGCTGAAGGAACATACGAGGAAGCGTAATAAAAATAATAACAACGCTAATCCATACTGCCGTATTCTTTTATTTAGTTTTCTCCTGCATGACGTCTTCAGAAATCAGACCCGGCTCTGCTCCACCTATACCTCGGCTTTATTCCGATCAATATATTGATGAACTTGATGGCAATGTAAACAACGGTAACATTAAGGCCAGTTCAGATCAATGATTCGCAACGAGAGGAAACGGTTTTAGTATGTTGCAGAGAAAATTGCAGCGGTGTGAACTGGTTAGTTGCAGAGCGTCTGAAGCCGTTGCCTGGGGTCTCAAAAGACCCACCTTGTCAAATTGCCAAGTGCAGTTTTAGAATGTTTACAATCAGATGTCTTGGAATTTTGCAAGTTTCATCCAGTCTTGTTGCGAATCATTGATCTGAACTGGCCTTTAGTTAGCTACATTGCAACGTTGCAAGAAGGTAGCATTGCATTCGACAGACGGTTTGCGAGGTCGGTAGCGTTAGCTAGCGTTTTTTCTAATTGTTAGCTGACATTAGATTGTGTTAATTACATTAGCTAGCTAGCTAACGCAATGTTATCTGATATAAGAGATGGATACTGTGCGCAACGTTGTCTAAACTAATGTTGCCCTTCTTGACATGGTCTGGTAGCTAGCGTTAGCTGTGCAAATAGCTATAATTTAGTAACGTTACATTGTCATCAAATGTAATACGAAAGCTACATCAACAAATAATGACCTCTCATGTTGCACAAAAACAAAAACCTTTTAGGGTTTCATATACGCAAGAAAGAAGCTGGAAAAACAGTTTGAGGATGAGGTCAACAAAGCTAAAGCCCTCAAGGATGAACAGAAGTGGCAGAAGAAGGCCATGGAAGAGGAACGTAAAAAACTGCAAGCCACCATGGATGCGGCCCTCAAGAAGCAGAAAGAGGCTGAGGAAGAGATGTGCAACAAGCAGAAAGAGATGCAAGACCTTGAGAAGAAAAGGGTGAGCAGGAGAAAATGCTTGCTGAGGAGAACAAGAAGCTACGCAAAAACTACAGCAGCTCCAGGTCACGCAGGAGGCACCAACATCCCATACACGTGAGATTGAGATCCAGACTGATGCAGTTCCTGAGGGTGAGCTTGTTCACAGCACCATGGTTGGAACACCAATGTCAGCCCCAATGGCAAGAGAGCTACAGATGATGTTGACAGCCAAAAAAGAAATGGAGAATCACCATTTGCTTTTGAAGGCATTCGTGAGAAGGTGCCTGCCAGCAGGCTTTATGAAATTGGCTTGTCCAGCAAGAAAGAGTATGACAAGTTGAAGAAGGGCAAAGCCATCGTGCGGGACCTCAGTCAGACTGACAAATTAAAATCATATCTGAAAGGCAAGAACTGCATTGGTGGAGTCTTACTGGATCCAAACAATAAAGTGAGCATCTATCAAGCCATGAAGGAGAAGAAATTAACTCCTGGATCTGCAGTGGTGCTCCTTGAAGCTCAAGCAGCTTCTGGGTATGTCATTGACCCAATTAAGAATAAGAAGCTTTCTGTCAATGAAGCTGTGAAAGAGGGACTGCTTGGACCTGAACTGCATAATAAAATGCTTTCTGCTGAAAAGGCAGTCACTGGTTATAAAGATCCTTACTCAGGAGGCAAAATCTCTCTCTTTGAAGCAATGAAGGAAGACCTCATTGTCCGAGACCATGCCACCCGATTGCTTGAAGCACAGATAGCAATTGAAGGAATAATTGATCCAGTCTATAGTCACCATTTGCCCATTGAAACGGCATACGAGCAGGGACAGTTTGATGCAGAGATGTACAAAATTCTGTCGGACCCTTCACATGACACAAAAGAATTCTTTGATCCAAAGACTCAGGAGAACCTCACATACCAGCGGTTAATGGACCGGTGCGTCACAGATCCAGAAACAGGTGTGGTCCTCCTGCCTATCAGAGAGAAAGCTGCACAAAGTGAAAGGTCATACACTAATGTTGAACACATCCTTTGTTTCTTCAAGACTACAGTTTCTGTACCATATGGAAGATTCATGGGAAAGATCGAAGAGACCATGCCTGACAGCAGAGGGCATGTACGTCAAGTTAAGGTCAAGACCAAGAACAACATCCTGGAAAGGCCCATAAGCAAACTGTGCCTACTGAAAGAAGCTTCAAAGTGACTAATGACATTGGCTAACCTTACTTTTGACCTTTGACTTTACATGGACTTTGACCTATGGGCTGAAATATTAGTCGAGAGCTCTCTTTTTCAGAATATTTTTTGTTTTCTCCCATTGGGTTATACCCTTTTGTGGACTATTCCTTTTTTATGGGATATTTAGATTTTTTCAAGAGACTATACAAGACATGCTCCTTTGAAATATTCTTGCATATAAAGTAATTGCCCCTTTTGAATAACAGACAATTAGGGGCCGGAAGACGGCTCATACATTCTAGTGCCTATATGGAGAAGGCACTAGAATGTAGGAGCCGTTTATGAACTTGTGGGTTATTGTAAATGAAAATTATTTATAATGAATGAATTATAAAAATGTAAATATTAGATTTTGGGGATTCTTATGATTTAATATATGACAGGCATTTATGCCTTATGCTTACCCTTTAAGAGACCTTGCCTGGCGTGGTTACGTCATGCTTACCCGTATGTCTTACCTAGATATGAATGGTTACTCATGTGGGAGGGGGCATGACCGGGGAAGCAAAAAAGTTTTCTACCGCACGAATGTATGCACCTGCACAGAACGAAGGGTATTCATTTGTTTTGTTTATTTAAACTTAAAGAACGTAATAAATGATCGTTTCATTTTACTTTCGTATCAGAACTCTTCATTTGGAATGCGCGTAGACTTAATGGCTATCCCAGGTCCGAAGTGGCTATTACAGTTTTAGAATACGAAGTCACTACACAGCTGACTGTTAGAGAATATGAGTTGACAATAAAAATACTGTTTGTTATTTATCATCTATAAAAAATAATTTGTTATCTAGAAAAAAAAGTATAATTTCAAGGGGTCTGAATATTTTCACAAGTATTCTGGAGATCAGGATATTATACGAGCCACTCTTACACACTGGGACAACATTCATTTGGTATAAATTGTCCTCTGAACAGCACTACATTGAAGATCACACTGTGGTAGACAAGATGCTTTGAAGCAGCAGGAATGGAGCAGAGCTGCATGGCTACTGAACATGGAACATGGCTCTTGAAATAATGCCATTTCCCTCTTGACTGTAATGTATGTTATTTTAGAAAACAAAACTATATCCTTTACTACAAGGCTTTCACCATGACTATCATAACCAGCCTGGTTCTGATCACAGTAATCTTTGCCAGTATGTTTAAATTTCTTATTCATTTAGTTTTTACTTGAACTGTTGATTTGTGAGGTTGTGGATTGTGAGTTCTATGTCTTTCTTAATTGCACAGGTGTTACAGGAGTCTGAACCAGCAGTTGAAAAGCCTGGATAATCCCACAAATTTACCTGTACAGCCTCTGGGTTCACATTCAGGGACTACAGTATGCACTGGATCAGACAGCCCCCTGGGAAAGGACTGGAGTTGGGTGGCTGTGATCGGTAGTAGCGGTGGCACCATATATTATGCCACCTCTGTTAAGGGAAGATTCACCATCACCAGAGACAACAGCAAGAACCAGCTGTATTTACAGATGAACAGGCTGACAGCTGACGATACTGCTGTGTATTACTGTGCCAGAGACCCACAGTGAGAGAGAGTGAGGGAAGAGCTGTACAAAAACCTCTTCCCATTTATCACACAGAGCTACAGCACAGAGCCCTGAAATGAACTCTGCAGTATGAAGTGAAACACTTACCAGCTGTTTGTAAATCCCTTCTGTCTCTACAATATTAGGTATGGATTCTGATCAAGATGTAAAATCAGAAAGAATATTGATGTTTGACACTATACATCCTTTTATTTCAAAATGAACTGTCATATTTGTTTTTGCTGTATTAGCTGTATGAATACCACATACATCAGCCCTCAGTCTCCTCATCTTGTGAGCTGAATGGCTTTGTGACTAACAAACTTTTAAAGACCACTAGGGTGTTGTGTTCCTTCTAAAGGTACATTTGGTACTGTACCTATTCGGTTATAAATGACAGTAAGTGTGACCCATTTTGTTACACTTTATTGGTATATTTTAACAGCGTGCACTCAGGGCAAGCAAGGCAAGTTTATATAACGCGAAAATAAATTTCAAACATTAAAATCTTAGGAGTGATACTTCCAAAATTTGAAATATTCATATAAAATAGCATGAGATGAACATGGACAAAGCAAAGGCTGTGCAATATGTCTGTACTCGGTGAGCAATCCAATAGTGATTTGGGGTGTCTAGGTCATGTGACCAAAAAGCTATTGAATTTCCTAACTTTGAAATATTCATATAAAATTGCCTGAGATGGAAATTGACAAAGCAAAGGCTGTGCAACCTGTGTCCATTGCTTGTGACAATTTAAAAGTGGTTTGAAGTTTCTAGGTCCTTTTGTCTAGGAGCTATTAAAATTGAAAATTAAAATCCCAAACTAAATTTGTTTAAAATATTCAAACGCTGTTATGAATAAACCAATGGCTGTGCAACATTCATGTACACATGTTGAATAGTTTAAAATTGTTTTGACGTTTATAGTTCATGTGGTTGAAGAGGTATTGACTTTTGACATTTGTAATCTGTAATTTGCTGACGGGGTCTATCCATTTGCATTGACTAAGCGGCCGGCTGTGAAGACCGTTGCATTGCGGCTCTGAACCCCGTGTTGAAGTAGCGTAGAGTCGGGGAAATTGAATATCCAACTGGAATATCAGAAATCTGCAAGTTCAAACGCTTACACGCGTAATTTTCAGGTGAGCGGGTACGAAAAAACAACTTGGCTGACAGGGTGCCCCAAATTAAAATGTTTTGTTGGCCATGTATGCTCTTTTCGACGGAGAAATGTGTGTCGAATGCAAAAGGGTAGGCTACTGTGATCTGCAGAACTTGCACGGTAGCATGCAAAAACACGAATATTCACAGGGGGGTATTTATTAAAGATCTATACTGCACTTAATTTACAGCTTTTCCAGATGTTGTACTGTATGCAGAGAAGTAAAATTTACTGTCAATAAAAACAAATAATCCCACTGTTTGTGCCGTTTTGACAGGCAGTGTGCAGGGAGGGACAACAGAATTACATTTAAAGACAGGAGAGACAGACAGTATAAACAGTATAAAACCATGAGACAGGCAGTTGTACCATATTGGACAGATAGCAAACTCCAGAGAGCTATGCTGTTACTCATCAAATGGTAAGTTTTTTTTTTTCTAATGAAAACTTGGACTACTTTACTGCCTGCCTGGTACATGTTGGATGGGATCCCTCTATTAACTGTGGTTCTAGTTCTCTTGATCATCAGCAGGACTTGGGTGTTTTTTTTGTCAAATATTTATGCAAAATCCATTTTAATAATAAGCAATTATTTCTGTTTCTCTTTTTTGTGTGCCTAATTTCATAGTTGAATTTCAATAAATATTATTCTCAGAAGTAACCAGGGTTCGTTATTTGAGGGTCATTTTTGAAAAAAGAAAATCAACTCCCACCCCCCGGTACCTCTGCATATGTAAATGAACACATTATCACTGTACACTGACAAGTTCAACATACAAACCTACCTGTTGGTATATCCACAATCAATGCGAAAAGCACTATCAAACAGGTATACTGACATCACCTGTTCCTTTTATAGATGCAGAAACATAAACGTGAAAAATGAGCAGTCATTTACAATGGCATTTCCTGTAGTTAACGTATTATGTGGATAACACACTCAAATTAAATAGTGTAGGAACAACTCATCAGAAAGGGCCTTAGTTATAACTTACCCCTGCATGGGCCAGAAGGAAACACGACCGTGTTTTTCATAACTTTTCCTCTTTATGAAATTGATGGCCGTGAACAAAGATTTTGCTGTGAAAGTCATTCAATTTATTAATGAAGTGAGTCACAAAAAAGTTCAATAAAAACACCTTTTCTGAAAGAGGGAATACCAAGTTAGTCCCACATAATTCTTTATCTGCTGATACTTAATATTTGAACTGATGGTCCATTTCGTCTAAAGCTGCACCAAGTAGTATTGGTAAGAAAAAAATATCCTCGGAATAATTAGTAACAAACTATTAGAACTTGATCTCAACACAAATCTAAACAATGACCCTTTGAAATGGCTATCAATCACCCCAAAAGATGCTTCTCTGTTTAGTAAATATGGGGATTCATTTAATGACCTTTGCATTAAAAACTGTTTTTTACAACATCCAACACAAAGAGAACATCTCAAAGTTATGAAAAAACATGGTTGCGTTTTATTTTTATTATTTTTATATTATCTCAAATATTCGAGGGATTTGTTCCTGCACTACAAGACGTAAGAGCACTTTAGTGTATTTTAGCAATCTTGATAGAATGTATCATATTTTACAGACATTAATATCATAACTGTGTGAAATACATTTTGAATTTAATCCAGAAGCTTTCTTGCTGATGTAAATTCAAGAATAATGCTGGTGGAAGCAATCTCCAGTAAGGGGCAGCAGTGCTCCTCATAATGGTAAATAATCTTCTTCCTCCAACCCCCAGATATTTAAACAAAATCAGTCCACAATATTCCCTGTGAAAGCCACTGAGAATTTATCTCCTCACCCAGGAGCATCACCTGTAAAACAGTGAGAGATCTGTTTGTGAGAGTGGGAGTGTAAGGCCCACGGGAACAGGCATAGAGTGGAATTTCCTCTCTGACTGTCGTAAAGCAATTCGCCAGGTGCAGAGTCTGATATTGTCGGGACAGAGTGGCCCGTAAGACCTTGGCATCTGGTTTTGCGACAGTTAACAGGTGACACCTCTTTTCTACGGGAAAGCAATTCTAAAATTACCCCAACGTCCTGGAGGTTTCAGATTGCAAGTAATAAAATCACATGATAGAAATGGGGCAAATTGCTCAGGACAGTTGAGGGACAGCCAAAGTGCCCTCACCTGGTGTCACTGGGTAACTTGTCTCCCTACCTTCATAAGGAAAGAAATTTACTCAAGCACACTTTTTGTTAGGAAATAAATCCAGATTTGGGTTGAATACATTGCTACACTACACTATGCAATCTTGATACACTGTGGAAAGACATTGAGAGTTGGCAGTTGGTTCATGTAAGAGATTGTACAGTTATTTCATGGTTTTTCATGGAGTTTTCATGACAATCACAAGAACAAATATTCATATTTGGGATGGTTTTTATGGTCTCTGTGCGAGTGATGCTCTGGTTTAGGTTTTAAAACCATCAAACCTATAGAAAATCTATTTTAATAAATTTGGAAGTAAACTGTATTTTTGGGACACTCCTCCTAGTAAATCCATCTGTCTGATCCTGTCTGAACCAAATTCCAATCTTCCCCCTCCAAGTAAATTTATGGTTTTATGAGCCTTTTGTGGCGACATCCACCTGCCTGCGCTGGGTTCTTATAGGAGAGGAACAGGGCCCTCTGGGAGTCTGCAATCAGACTTCCCACACAAGACTCTTTCTGTGTGTAGACTGCTGTCAGGTATGCTCATCTTTATCTTTGATTGTTAGACTATTTTCTAAATTCTGTAACTACAAATTGACTATTTTAAGTGTATAACCTACCTGACATTAAAACTGTTAATGACTTGATTTGTGTGGTCTTGGTCAATGTTTCGTTCTTGTAACAGCCCTCTAAGTCGGTTTCCCCCAATTATGACTAGGGAACTGCCCGTTGGACTTGTTTGATCACCAAGTTTTCAGTTAAGACGGGACCGTCAGCAGAACCAAGTTGATCCTGGGATGACCAATATTGGCCCTTTCGGAGTCCCTGAACCCTAATTAGGTTATACTCCCCATGAGGGAAATCTCACAACCGCTGTGTCGTCTGCAAACAGCTAGTTAAATTGTCATTACGGGCGTATCCGCGGTGCGTCCCGGGTGAAACTGCGTTGACCCTCGGTGTAGAACTTCAGACGAACTGAGTTCCATTCTAAATCAAGCCTAAATTCTAATTTGGAACATAACTTATTAATTAATATGGAGTCAGATTATCACGAGGGTAAAACCTATTAACTGTTACGCTTTCTTGCTGTGGTCATGGATATATTTGATGTGTTGTTCCGCGCATTTGTGAATATCCTGATGCTCCCATTGGGATATTGACAGTCCGGCGACAGATCGGATATATCTCTGATGGCAGCATAGCCCCGTTTGCGAACGGAGAGTAACCTGAATGCTACTGATCCGTTTCGGGGCAGTTTTAAGCGGGATATGAAGCAGCGCCTTCATATCTAACCCGTGGCAACGGAACCAGTGCATTCTTAATTATAATTGTGCCCTGTTCTTACGAACAGAGGAAAAATAACTAACATCTCCGGTTTTGAATCACACCAGCCAAGGGAGAACACGCGGTGCCTTCCCCTCCAGCTACAAACCCTCATTGGTCTAGCTGTGAGGTGTTTACAGGAGGAATTAAGCTGTGTTGCTTTATCTTTTAAGTGAGCGTGCTGTTTCCATGTTTTTATTTTAAAGTACACAAGTTAAAATAAATAATTTGAATGTTTTGCAAAATTTTTATTACACATTGTTATACTTGTGTGTCTGACTAGGTTATTTATTTATTTATTTCTGTCACCACAGATGGTCACTCTGTTGTAAACACACAGCCAGGCTCCATGGTTGTAAAGCCAAGACAGCTTTTATTTGTCTCCTGTGAAGTCTCATATTCAGTTAGTGGTTATCACACAGCCTGGATTTGACAGCCTGCAAGGAAAACTCTGGGGTGGATTTGGATGATATGGTACAATGAAGACACTAATCACAGAGTGGAAATTCACCATCTTCAGAAATACATCCAGCAGCACAGTGTTTTTATCAGGGAACCGATTGGAGATACAACAATGTATTATGGTGCCCCACACACAATGTGTTTAAGAAATGTCAGGCCTGCACAAACATTCAGGTTGTTGTAGTCTGTATTGGTATCTGTTTGCTGTTACATTACATTACATTACATTATAGGCATTTAGCAGACGCTCTTATCCAGAGCGACGTACAACAAGTGCATAGGTTCATGATGTAGAGGCGCAAAAGAAACACTAGAGTGAAGTAAGGATCGTAGTGCCAGAAGTGACCACATCGATCAGGACTCCAACCCTGTAGAGTAAGCTTGTTCAGCAAGCAAGAATCATACCAAGTACAAACTAGCACTGGAATCACACCTAATCATACAAAAACAATCCTGCCAGATACACTAACATAATCAAATTATCCTAGCTAGGTACAGTGAGCTGAACTATAGGCTAGGGAGGGGTGGGGAGAGGTGCAGCCTGAAGAGATGAGTCTTCAGTCTGCGTTTGAAAGTGGTGAGATTCTCTGCTGTTCTGACCGTCACGGGGAGGTCATTCCACCAGCGAGGGGCCAGGACAGACAGCAGACGGGAGCGGGAAGTGCAGACGCGAAGAGGGGGAGGTGCCAAGCGTCCAGAGGTGGCAGAACGGAGAGGTCTGGCTGGTGTGTAGGGTCTGATGATCCTCTGAATGTACCCTGGTGCTGACCCCTTAGCTGCCTGGTATGCAAGCACCAAGGTCTTAAATTTGATGCGAGCCATAACAGGCAGCCAGTGGAGGTCAGTGAGCAGGGGGGTGACATGGGAATGTCTGGGGAGGTTGTAGACCAGACGCGCTGCAGCATTCTGGATGAGCTGCAGGGGTCTGATGGCGGATGCTGGCAGACCAGCCAGTAGCGACCAGCCTGTTAGTGTTTGTTTTGTGTTTCTGTGGGTTTATTATTTTTCACATCCTCCGTCCCAGTGTTTTAGTTCTCCCGGTCACTTGTCTCCCCAGTGCTGTCTCTGTGTCTGTGTTCCCTGAGCTGCTTCACTCCCCTGTATTTGCGTGATTTCACTATTCGGGTGGTTCCGGGTTTTCGTGGTTTCCCCCCTTCTTTCCAGTCTCGTTTTACTTACTTCCTGCTTATATATAGTTTTACTAATTTCTACTAATCCTTACTAACTTATAGATTGTAAAGTACTAACCTCATTAATATACTAACATGTGAATATTACTAATGGACTAACAAACACTAGTTTTGGGTTTTTGATAGTTTAGATCACTATACTAATACATTAACCATTCTCCCCTTTTCCATGCTGCGCTGTAGCTCCGCCCCTTTTCTTTCTAGTCTGCCCTAACGCTGAGTTCTGCAATTGCCTGCACCTGTCTCTTGCTCTAACTGCACCTCTCTCTCTCTGCACGTGTTTTACCTGCTAAACCCAGGCCGTCTTATCATTGTTGTCTATGTGATTCCAGTCTGCGTTTTGTCAGTCCCCTGTCATTTAATTAGTTATCCTAATGTTCTTCACCTGGATGTTGTTTGTTACTCCGCCCTCACTCACGTAACCCCTCCTTGATTGTTACCTTCCCCAGTGTATAAATGTCAGTCTTTTCCACCAGCTCCCTGTCAGAACGTTGATTGTATTCACTGTGCCGATGTATTGTAAGCCTTTGTTTATCGAGATTCCTGAGACACCCTTTCCGTACGACTTCAAGTTTGCCTGCCCTTTTTGTTTGATTGCTTTCTGTTTTGACCTTCGCTTTGTTTTGACTTCTCTTTTGCCTGTGCCTTTGTACCTTTGCCTATCTGATCTCCTGGTTTTAGATTTTTTGCCCATTTATGACTTCTTTTGGAAACTTGATCTTGTACTGTCCTATCTCTGATTACCTGGCTTTGAACTTTGGACTGCATAAAGACAATTTTTTGGATTTCCCTGGTCTGCGTTTGGGTCCTTGCACAGAACATGACACAGGTGATGCTCAGGCAATGGCACATGGACTCAGGAAGCAAGCATTGACTTCACAAGGGGTTAGTGAAGTGTGTGTTTTGAGTGTTTTTAACGGTACATCTGAACTGAAATACAAGCCATGCATGACTTAATGTGGAGGGTGCTTGTACAGTACTATGAGAAGTGTGCATGCACACAGTGATCTCCAAAGTTGGTAATGCACACAGGTAATGTGCCTGTAGACCTACCTCTGTGTCCCCACACCTGCACATCAGCACTGCAGCTGAAGCAGGTTCTCTCCTCGGAAGCCAGTCACACTGTTACACCCGATAGTCCACACAGTACTACAGGAGAGCATGGAAGTGAAACGCAGTTATTTCTGAACTACTCCTCCATTGTCATCTATGGATATGTATATTAATTTAAATCCATTTTAATAAAGGAATGCATGGATTCTCAAAGAAAATTCAAAAAAATCAAATGACTTTTTCAGTTTGCTGGAATGTGTGTTTTATTGTGGAACGCATCACACAATTGCAGTTAGTCTATTTCCCCGGCTGTAGGTCAGGCAGCTTGATTCCTGAATGTACTGCTTATATTAAACAATATGAACCTCTCCTGTGTTTGACCTCTCATTCTGTTTTTACTCCTTTTATGTTCTATAACATTTCAGTTTGACTTGTAAAAGTCACACAGGGGTAGAGAATAATTTTATTTTTATACAGATTCTCTCATCTATATAATAATTATAAAGATAAGAATATCTGTATCTATGCGTCTTATCACGTAGATTTAATTTGTTGTAGGATTTGTTTTTCTGGAATTGGTGCAAAAATAAGGGTTGGATGTTTAAATGAAAAGAAAACAAATTTCAGAAATGGGTCGAAGTCGAAAGTGATGGGCATTGATTGCTGAATGTGTAGGTAATGTATTATTTTCATGTTTTATAATAAGACTTGAGTAGCAATAATTAAAATGATTCAATATAAATTCACAATGCCCTTTAATAAATTAATTGGATTCATTTTGGAGTAATCATGTGAACCCACAACAATGCTGATAAAGCATAATTTTTCGATGCATGTTTGAGTCAATTGATATTTAATTATAACATTTAAAAAATATATTTTTAAAAGACAATAAAGAAGTATTCATCAGGAAATCTTCTATAATTTACACAATGCTTTTTTGAATTTGTAATATTTGTAAAAATATATCTGTTAAATTGTTTAGTAAAGTTTAAATTTTGTTGTTCCTAAATTTACTATGACTGCAAAATTCTGTTTTCAAAATAAATATGAATTATAATTTGTGCTGGTAATCACCTGACACTGCAGACAAATACAGAAGAGGTGCTCTGTGAAAGGGCAGTAGGTTTTTGTCGTGGTGTAAATCACTGTGTATTCGGGGGCTGGGCTGGCGGCCTTTGACTACTGGGGTAAAGGCACTCAAGTCACCGTTACCACGGGTAAGTCCTTGGAAATTATCTATATTCAATTTTATATTTTTCTTTCTTTTGAAATTTAGCACTAAAACCTGTAGCCATTGTACTGGACCTTTATAATGGTACATTATTTTTGTGAGAATTGCAGGACCTGCCTGAGATCTCTCTCTCTCTCTTCTGAGTTCTGAAAGAAAGTTTTGCTGCAATAATTTCTGTGTGTTTTGGGGGTTATTTTGTTTCTATTTTGCTCCGTGGGCTTCATTTAAGTTCACTAAACAAATATAATTCAATTCCATCTGGTTACTGACTTCAGCTTCACTCACTTTGTAAAATTATAGAAAAAATAGTAGATTGGCTTTCATGATCAATTTATTTGGCAGATTAAATCATTGAGAAAGGTATTTAAGAAACTGATAACATTTAATGAAATTTCAGTGCAAGATTGTTTCCTCTAGGAAAGTCTTTTCCATGTAAAAAAAAAACAACCAAACAAACAACAAACAAACAAAAAAAACATTTGCACACAATTTTATTTGTAAAAGGTTTGTTCTGCAAATATACTGTGGCTTTTCGTTATTCTAAAATGGAATATGGACACGAAAATACAGATCTGGGTTTAATGTTCCAAACATTGCAAAAGGCACTCTACATCCGTTGCGATAAAATGTAGCTGAATTTTGTGTGATTTTATTTCATGTGTGGTTCGTTTTTAGCACTTTTGATTGATAAATTTAGGGAATTTTAGCCATGTTTACCTTCAAGGCTTGTACTGAAATAATTGATTACTGCAGCTTTGAATTACTCGTGAACATCCGAATAATATTGGCCAAGTTGTTTCTATCTGTGAAGCGTCTTTCAAATGACATTAACACAACCGAGAAACCATTGGGCAAAACGTCACTGTATCATGAAAGAAATGCCCAAAGTCTTTGAGAGCCGCACTCCGGTCGCAAGACCGCAAAGAACCGCAACAGAACAGATATAGCTACCGTGCGTTTGAAATGAAGTATCTAGTTCAGCTGGAGGCAGAACACAGGATATCTCTTTAAAATACTTGGCTCAGTAATTCTAAACCAGCTCTTCACTATATCAAACAGCCGTGTTGTCAAAATGTTATGAAGGCAATCGTACGCAATGTTAACGCCGCGCTGTAAATAAAACAGTTGAACTTTGTGTTGATCATGTCATCATTATGACATTATCCGCGAAAACATCAATAAACGAGACTCCCAATGTGCCTTGTAGTCCGTGTTATTTGAAAGTTCATTGAAAAAATTTTTTTTTTCGAGCCTCAGCCTTTAACTGTTGTCTGATTTAACTAGGCTTGTGTTTTTGAAGATTGGTAAATCAGTTTACATATAGCTAGCACTAGGTTTGCCATTATTTATTTATTTACTTACTTACTTATTTAGGTCCACACTCGGCTACTGGGAAAGCACACGCGATATGTTGCTTACAGTGTTTTTAAAACTGAGATGCAGGGTGCTGTAATAGATCCATGTTAATTAAATACCCTAAATAAAGAAAACGCTTAATTTAGGGTAAATTTAGGCCTATTAAAGTGAATAAACATCTGTCAAATGTTGGTTCATTGACTATGGACACCAACTGCCTAATGTGTTACTTTTTCATAAAATTGATGATTGTGTTGCATAATATCATATATTATACTTTATAACATTTGTATAGTATCTGTATCACTTTTTTCAGTAACCAGTCCTCTTGATCACAACAGACATCTTGCCACTGTTTTGATTTTCAGCCGAACCAATTCCACCAACCTCCCTCTTCCCTCTAATGACATGCCCGCAAGGCCCCACGGATCAGCTGACCCTGGCCTGCATTGCCAGCAGATTTTTTCCTTCCTCCTCCGTGCACTTCCAGTGGAAGGACACCAGCGGACAGCCCGTGTCTGACTTCACTCAGTACCCAGCAGTGCAGATCAGTGGGTCTAAATCCTACACAAGCGTCAGTCATCTCCGTGTGAATGCGGCAGATTGGGATGCTAAGAAGACCTACAGTTGTTCCGTGACCCATTTGTCACAGGCCGGGGTAAAGGACGCCAGTTTCCAGAAACCAGGTATGGACACCAGGTGTACCGGGTATAGAGATATTAAATGTTTCAATATTGAGGTAGCCTAATATCACAATATGAAATCTGTCATATGCTCGCCTCAACAACAATCACTTTTAATGTCTCAATGACGTATACATGTGAATAATAGACTATTCTTGGGCTGGTCTGTCAAATGATTTCATCTGAACCCTGCCGGTTCATTGACTATTAACACCAAATGTCTAGTTTATTACATTTTCATAAAGTTCATGAGTGTGTTGCATAATATAATGCATTATACTTTATAACATTTGTGTAGTAGGCTATGACTTTGTTCAGTAACCAGTCCTCTTGATCACAACAGACAGCTTGAGATAGGTAGGCTAACTCTTTTCTGTTACCTATCGCAATAATGGCATCAGTGGCATCAGTTCTCAAGCGCTAGTTTTCCTTTTTCTGTGTATCTTAAAATAGGTACATATTTGAATCTGCAATTAGACATTTTACTTATTTGAGCTGAATTAGGGTTCAGTCAGTGATCCTACATTTTCTATTTTTTGTCGTTCAAGTGCCCAAGTCACCAACGGTGAGCCTGCTGCTGGTACCCAGCGGCGCCAGTCCCCCAGACGCCCTTATCTGTGTCATACGGGACTTCTACCCCAAGAGCCTGACTGTGACCTGGAGAGTAAATGGTAAAACCCTGACAGGATCATCCAACACCTGGCAATCAGAGAAGCAAGCCTCAGGACTGTACTCAGCCAGCAGCATTGTGAATGTGGACCGCACAAAATGGGACAGGAATGAAGAGTACATGTGTAAAGTACTGCACCAGCAGAAACCCATCGAGCAGAAAACTTCCAGAGGTGAGAGCTCACACTGTTTATTAACACTGGCATTCAACACTGCACATTGACACTGGTATTCCACACTGTATATTAATACCGGCATTACATTCTGTACACGTATGCTGGTACTCTACTATGTATGTTAGCACTGACGTTCAACATTGTACACTTACACTGGTAATGTTGACAACAAATGAACAATGACAATCAAAACTGTGCATTTACACTGGTAATATTCTCTGCATAGCAACACTGGGATTGTACTCTTTACACTGATTTTATTTGATTATCAGCCTTGGATTCCAAATGAAATTAAATGTTAATTAGGCAAATTTCTGACAGCAGGAAGATGTTTATTGAAAACTACATCATGCTGCATACCCAGATAAAAGAACACATTCACTTTATTAGAAAAATATATTGTTGACAGGATAAAAAGCCTGGTTAATTTAGAGGCATAAAAGAAAGTTTTAGCATTTGGAATATACCTTATCCAGTACACAGATTTTAATATTGCAGTGATTTTCTGAATTTTATGATTCTGTATTCAGAGAGAATAGAGTTTGAAATGGATAGTAACTGAGCCAGCCTTAGCTTGCTGTTTTCCCATAAGATCAGAGTGCCTTGCAAACATTGACTGCAGCTCTCTCTTTCCCTACCAACAGACTTGTCCTCATACACGCCCTGTCTGGAGGTGACCCTGAATCCCCCAAAGGCGAGAGAATTGTTTGTAGATAACCAGGCTGTGCTGGACTGCGTTATCACTGGGGAAGAGAGGGCAGCAGTGGAGGGAGCCAGAGTTACCTGGACACCGAGTGGAACAGGCATCTCAATCAAAGAGAGTCAGACCACTCCGCACGGACATCTGTTCAAGAAGACCAGCACTCTGACTCTGGGACAGGCACGCTGGTTCACAGAGCAAAATGTTCAGTGCTCTGTCCAACAGATCAGCAATAAGCCGACCATCACAAAATCTTTCAGCCGGAACACCAGCGGTATGTTTCACACAAGATAAAACAATCTGGAACACCTGTGGGAAATGATGTCACTTTCATTTTTTTCAAATGATACTGTTCAGTACTGTTATTGTTTAAAGTAATATGGGATTAAATACAGAGTATAATAAGTTCCCTGTAAAATATGCTACAGACAGAGAATGTAATCAGATTGTTTCCATTGTGAACGTTCAGTGTTAATCTTGGTTTTGTAACTGTGTTTTACAGGGTCAAAAGTTCCCAGGGTGGTTATAACCAGACCCTCAGAAGAGGACAGTGAGTTTGTCTCCCTGGTCTGTGTAGTGACAGGCTTCTCTCCCCGGGACGTGTTCGTCATGTGGACAGTGGATGGATCCTATGAAGAGGGCATCACCAGTGAGCCTGTGGAGAGCAAACATGGCACCTTCTCTGTCACAAGTTTTTTCGAAGTCCTGACAGCGAAGTGGAAGTCCCAGTCCATAGTCACCTGCAATGTGAAGCATGTTTCTGTGGACAATGGAGCAGCCCCTATCATAAAATCTGTGTCCAGAGCAACTGGTAATTCCATTGAATGCGACTAAATCTCCACACATAGAATGCCCTTGGTGAAAAAAACCACAACGACTGCACACTGGCCTCATGCACACAGTCTAATATTCAGTAATTACAGTGGTGCTACAGCCCTGTATGCAGCATAACAAAGTGCTGGGACATCAGTGTTTAGCAGCATCTTGTACCGTGATGTGATTGGTCACTATTGTCTGTAGGATTGCCAGGGGGTGGATATCTGTGGTTCTTGTTCACCTGGGGTAACTGACACCTTCCATTACCTGATGTTTCCTGTCATGTGTGGTAGCTTCTCTCGGTCTGTTTGTTCATTTTGTTTGTTTGTTTGTTGTTTGTTTTGCTTGTATCCCTGTTAGCTGTTGCACGTGCAGCAGTTACACTTCCGGAGGTCCACACAAAACATAAAAAACATGACATAGTACAGGACAGTAATTGACAAAAATAGAATAGCAACAAAATACGATATTTGCAAAGATTTTAAATAATTGTGTTTGTGTGCTGTCACTGTTTCTTGTTATGTAAAAACGTGTATGACTTTTTGTACTGTGCTGTCGTGCAATTTGTTTGCTCCTGTTGTTTGCTGCTGTAGATGTTCTTGTAGTCACTGTCTTTGTCATTGTGTGCTCATAGGAATGCAACTTGCAGGAAGGGTGTGGAAATATAAATAAATATTAGTGCATATGAGTATTGTTGAGTATTCCTCCTTTAAGAATCAGGACCATGGACTCCTGATATCTGCATACGAACCTGCCTATGACAGGTGCTATCTGGACTGCATGTGACAAGAAAATAGATTATCACTGGATCCTGTGTTTGGTTTAGCTTTACAAGATTGTTCTATTCACACAAGGAACATCATCAAGCTAAACTACCAACAAGCAGCACAAACTTATCTCAGTGTAATACAGGTCTTGTTCACCCTTGTCTTGACAATGGGAGGTTCTCATGCAGGGCAGGTAATCTTCTGGAAAATATGCAGTTATGTCTCTGCCACAAATCTCCAATCATATTCTGACTCATTACAAATGAAGTCACACCTCATTATATTTAATTTAAAAGAATGAACATTTGCGTAAATATTGTAGCAGCTCAAGTGAATATAATTGACACACTGCCTTCAATGTTTACTTAAAAATTTTCTAATTCATTGCAGATGCACAGCAAAACCACACTAGTGCATGTGGCAGCATTTCAAAATATTTTGATTGAACATTAAATTTAATAATAGTTATTTAAGCTTTTCAAGTGATACTATAAGTCATTCAAATATCACACAATATGCCTAATTACACGCTTGCACATTTAGCTCTATGTCTCCTGCCTCTGTTATGCTGATATAAAGTGTCTCCGTTTCTGTCAGAACAGTCTTGCCCAGAAGAGCTTTGGTGTTTTGTTTATATCAAGTAGTGTACTGTGCTTAAGGCTGATAAGAAAATGTATATTTTACAAAACACACATATTTCTGGACAACGGTAGGTCAGACCAGCTGTAGAGCATGAAGCATGTTTATGGGGACCTGGCCTGGGTGCTTAGAGTGTGTATAAAGCAGATATATGTGGAAAGCTGCAAAAAGGTTTGGACAGAATGTGTGGTGTTATAGTCTCTATCCCAGTGGTTCTTAACCTGGGTTCGGTCGAACCCTAGGGGTTCGGTGAGTCGGTCTCAGGGGTTCGGTGGAGCCTCCGCCGCAGAGGTCCACCCCTCAGTCTAGTCTGCATTATTACACTATTTTTTACTAAAGAAGGGTTCGGTGAATGAGCATATGAAACTGGTGGGGTTCGGTGCCTCCAACAAGGTTAAGAACCACTGCTCTATCCTCTCCTCCACATACACAAACACACACTTTCTCTCCCCCACTTTGTCTTTCCCAGAAACAGTATCAGCTCTGAATTGCAATGAGGAAGGTGAGGAAGAAGATGAGCTTGGCAGTCTGTGGTCCACCACCTCCTCCTTCATCACTCTCTTCCTCTGCACTCTCATCTACAGCACCCTCCTCAGTTTGATCAAGGTAGTGCAGCTGTACTTTTTCACACTTGCCTGCAAAGGCATGACCTTCTCTATCTCTCCAGTGCTTCCATTTTATCTACTATAGGCCAGAGGACAAATACGATCATGCTACTCTTGTTTAACCATTGTTTTAAAGAAATAATTCTGGTTCAGTTATTATTCTAGGAGTAATGGGGTAATTATATTATATTATATTATATTATATTATATTATATTATATTATATTATATTATATTATATTATATTATATTATATTATATTATAGGATGGATAGTTCTAGCCAAAGAGGGGATGATTTCACCATAGTAGTTATTCCAGTTATTTGGAAGAATATTTTACGTTACTGTGGTGTGTTGTGGTGGCTAAATGGTGATTGGTGATATTTTTGTCCCTGTTGCGGATATGAAAACAGATTTTAGAAGAGATTCAGAACCTGTTTTAAATTTGTATCTCTCCCTCTCTCTCTCTCTCTCTCTCTCTCTCTCCTTACAGATGAAGCAGTGATGTGCTGTACAGTGCAACACCTAGAAGATGGGATGAAAGCTTATTTTGTATTAATAGTTACATGTCAAAAGTGTGTTGTATAGATGATTGTGTCATGTTTTCTTGAGCTGAATCTCTCTGTTTTTTCCATTCCACTGTGCCTATATTTAGATTTCTTTCATTACCTAATGAGTGAAATGTCTGTATGAATCCTGTTTATACCAGTGTTTTCTGTGGACGCAGAGTGAAAGAGCTCAGCAGATGGGAGCCCACGGTTGGGAGGAGAGTGTGGGCTGGCTTGTGTGCGCATCCTCCATTTCACACAGAAGTAGCGTATCATAATAAATAATTACAGTGTTATTGGTCTTGAGATTTTACCTCTTACAATAAATAAGCCAGTGACTTTCCATTTGAAATACATGCCACACAAATGGCATGTATTTCACATCATATTTCTCAAGAAGTTAGTGAATATTTTCATAAGCTCTAAAAGATTAAAGAGAAGCGTTGGTCCTTAAAAATCTCTCAGTGTCTGAAATGCTGTTTCTGATGTGTAGAGCTGGCGTGAGTGCAGTGTACAGGGCTGCAGACGGAGGTGTGCTCTGTATATTTAACCAGACTCAGAGTGAAAGCTGCATATCAGAGTTTAGCAGAGCTAAGGCTTCACAGTCAAACCTGAAAACTCTCATCATATTGCGTGTCACTCTCAGCTAACATGTGGTATTTGTGTAAAATGCATGAAATGTAATGAAAAAAGCATAAATAAATGTCCAGTCATAAAAAATACAAACATGTTTTTTATTTATTAATAATTTGTCTACATGACACAGCTTACTGAAATTCACCCATCTGCCATATGGGTTTTCCTATTTTATCATCAAGAATGTAACTTTTTAAACAGTGTAAATAATATTCAATTTGAATATTATTCAAATTAATTATTATAATTTAAATGTATTTAGCTGATGAGGAATATACCTTAATGGCAGTTTAAATCCTGTTGGCTCTTATAAAAGTTGTATCATTGTGTTGATACAGGTTCCCAAATGCCATTCTCTGCTAGCTTATCTATTACTTTGATTTTTATTTAGAGTACATTGATAATTTGTTACATCCAGGGTAAAACACCAAAATCTACCAAAAATGTAATGTAATGATTTTCCCATTTACCATGACATGAAAAATTCTAAATGACTTATGTATGTATCATTATGGTTACATACATAAATTATTTAGAATTTTTAATGTCATGGTAAATGGGAAAATCATCAACATTTTCATCCAGAAACTTTTTAATACGGCTATATTATCTTACTGCATCAAATGTGAGGTTAAGAATACAGAATCAGAGACATTTTGTATGTCCCTTTTGGGTTAACAGAACAAACATCAGAAAATCACAAAATACAGTGAAGTGTTTTAAAATGGTGTCCTCAGTGCGAATTGATTAAATATATTTCATATATTCGTTTTACTGAAATGATGAATTGAAGTTAACCTTTGCATATGCCTGAGAATGGCCATACACAGATGTACATGCTGAATACTGCAGCAGCAGTGACATGGTATGAGCACTGTATGTAAAAAAGGTCACTTATTTATCTTTCGAGTAAATCCCTGAACAATTTTACTCTTTCAGTTGTTCCAAAATAGCCATGTGTGAAAACAGTTTCCTCCTCAGTCTCAGTCTCGGTTTCAGTCTCTGTGCTGTCCCCTTTCTCTACACCTGCAGCTTTTGAAACTGCCCCCCAAACTGCCATTTCATTTCACACAGTTCCTCAAAAGAGAAACCGACTTCTGGCCTAACATGGTAGCAGTGTAGTAAAGTTCAAGGTAACTGGACATACAGGTTTTATTTATAATGACTAATGTTCAACTTGGCGATGTGGAGTTGTCAGGACCTGGCTCAAGGGCCATGACAAAAAAGGAGACGCACACTGACGCATTTAAAAAGCAAGTTCACATTTATTCTAACTAACCTAATTATACCCAAAAACAAGACAAACATGCCATGTGAAAGTCAGCATTATCAGTAGTGTAGCTGAGTGGATGCATGAAAGGTATGCTGAAGCAATGTTGTGTAGTGTAAAACCAAAAACACAACCAACACCGAAATACAAACCAAACAGTAGGGAGAGAGCTCTCCCTCAAACTGGAGACAGGTATCTTAAACTCTCTGGGAGCCCTGAACACAGGTGCTCCCAATTGCACCAACGACCCTCTGCTCTGCCCCTCAGGCACCTGTGAACATATTACATTACATTACAGGCATTTGGCAGACGCTCTTATCCAGAGCGAAGTACAACAAAGTGTATAACCATAACCAGGAACAAGTATGACGAAACCCCTAGAGAGAAGTACTGGTGCAGGGAACATCCGCATAGTTCAACTTGGACCCTGAAGGTTAAACTGATTAACACTAACACAACGAGAACGGCAACAACGCAGTCTATGGAAAAAATACAAGCAGTAGTTAAGACAGTTAATGCACCTAAGTCACCTACGAATCAGCTGCCTAGTTACAACCCTAAGCTTACAGTCATTTACAGGGGGGTAGGGAGGGATGGGGAGAGGTGCAGCCTGAAGAGGTGAGTCTTCAGTCGTCGTTTGAAATGGGTCAGTGTCTCAGCTGTTCTGACCTCCACAGGGGTGTCATTCCACCATCGTGGGGCCAGAACAGACAGGAGACGTGTTCTGGAAGTGCAGGTGCGAAGAGAGGGAGGTGCTAGGCGTCCTGAGGTAGCAGAACGGAGGGATCTGGCTGGCATGTAGGGTTTGAATATCTTGTGGAGGTATGCTGGGGCTGATCCCTTGACTGCCTGGTATGCTAGGACCAATGTTTTAAATTTGATGCGAGCTATAACAGGCAGCCAGTGGAGGGTAGTGAGCAGGGGGGTGACGTGGGAGTGTCTGGGGAGGTTGAAGAGCAGACGAGCCGCAGCATTCTGAATGAGTTGCAGGGGTCTGGTGGCAGATGCCGGTAGTCCAGCCAGAAGAGTTGCAGTAGTCCAGGCAGGATAGTACCATTGCCTGGACCTGGAGCTGGGTTGAGTAGGTGGTGAGAAAGGGAAACAATATCACAATGAGCAGCAGAGTCTTCAGGGCAACAGTTGATAGATTTTCATTGGGAAAAAGTGTTCAGGGAAGTATTGATGTGAAGTGATCAAGGTGGCAGCGTGATGCTGTTTTTAAGTGTTCAGGGCAGTTGATGGAATTTCTGTTCGGGGAACTGTATGAAAGCAGAAGTGTTCAGGTCAGCAGTGTGCAGTTTGGAGTATGAAGTCATGTTCTAGGTACTGTAGTACGGAGTAGCATTAGGCCATGGCAACATTGTAAAGTGGTGTTCATGGCTGCCATGAATGTTTAGTCTGGGTATTAGTGTTCAAGAGAGAGGTTTGCTGTGAAGTGTCAGGGTAGTGAAATAGTGATCATGGCTGAGCGAATTAGTGCTTACAGTAATAGTGTGGAACTCAATTCAGAGTGATGTTGTGTGTGTGATAGTGCTGTCAGGGTGGTGGAATAAAGTCCTGAGCAGAGGTCCTTGCAATAGACTGGATCTATTGCAATTTGTGCGGTTGATTGAATAATAAAAACACATTGAATATGTAAATTAGATGTTGTCACAACAGTGGGACAGTGGGTTGCCAGTCTGAAACCCCTCCCCTGCCTCAGCCAGCTGCACCCGGCTCTGCATTTGCATTCTCTGCTGCTGTGGCTTGTTCTTCGAGGCACGGAAACCCCTGTGGTGGGTATTCTGGGATGCGCAGGGCAGGTGTGTGTTCTGCTTGAGCAACAAAGGGCTGAAAATATCTGCACTTCTCAGAACTGGAGGTGTGTGTGTGTGTGTGTGTGTGTGTTACGAGTGAGTTTGGGCGTTTCCATTTTAACGTTATTCTGCTTCATTGTGGGATGTTTGTTCAACATCACATAGCAGAAAAACATGCTCCTCTCTTATAAAATGACTTAAAGCTGTTGTGCTTTATTCACACAGAGAACCTGCAGTTTCCTCAAAGGGCAGCAGGAAGAGTAAATAATAACTGATGAAACGCATCCCATAAAAATCTGTCTGTGTGCAGCAGCTCATTCCTCTGTTTCTCTATGGGGATCCTGTAAGAGCCCAAACCACAGACCACCAGCCCCAGGGAGGGAAATTCATCTGCTTTATTTCTCATTTATTACCACCCACCAAAGATATGAGACATTAGCATTTTCACACATATTGCCTTTCCATCATATCTCATTACAACAGAAAGCTAAATAACATATCTTTCTTATTTTATTCAAAGATATGAGACATTAACATTTTCACACATGCCTTTGCAATCATATCTCATACAGTACAATACAATTGAAATTGACAATGCACTACTAAGCTAAATAGCCATGTTCTTGTCCATGCCATTTATTCTGTCCACAAAGTTTATCTTGAACATTCATTTCTCAATATGACATATTCCTCAAATACCAGACAGTTTAGTTCACGGTAACTTGCTGAAGCTTTTAAAAATATATTTTGTCATTTTCATTTTATGTCGTATTACACTGAAAATCGGTATAAACAGGAAGTCTATAATGGTTTTTGAATATTTATGTAAAGAAATTATTTTTTGACAAATTCCATTGTAAATTACAGAATATTTAGTTATCTATCATTTAAACAGAAAAGTAATTCTTCATCGACTGAGTTCAAAAAGTGA